>NW_028277035.1:86702500-86960000 GCF_059951505.1 Python bivittatus
TGTCTCCTGGAAACACAAAATAGTGACTCTTCCACCTCAGATTCTGATTAAAGCATATATACACTAACAAATGTGGTCTTTTAGCTACATGTATCACACAACTGACTGAATGATTATGTGTCATCAAGTTGTTGTGGACTCCTCGTGACCACATAAGATAGATTTTCTCCAAGATGATCTATCCCTAACCTGTTCTGTCAAGTCTCCCAACCGTGCACCCATTACCAGTGTAACTGAGTCCATCCACCTCGCTGCTGGTCGTCCTCTTCTTCTCTTTCCTTCCACTTTTCCCAGTATTAGAGCCTTATCCAGAGAGCTAGACCTTCATATAACAAACACAGCCTTAATGTGGCTTGTTTGGTTTGGCTTAGCCTAAATGAGTTATGTGAACTCAGCTAATCTGGTTATGTGATATGGCTCAGGTTTGTTGTAAAAATCTAGACAATGGTGGTTTACTCACTAAACTTAAGTAGAGCATGGCTCAGTATGATACACGGACTGGCTCCTCCTTTTTTTTTAATGGGAAAGAAAAAGTGGGTTGAGGATTCTGGCCTGCATAGTGACCACAAAGATGACTGGGCCATTATAGGACCTTTAATCTAGTACTGTGCATTTTAGCAACTCTCATGCAAGGGCCTCTCCTTGTCCTGCTGGCAGAGGTCTTTCTAAAGGAAATGGCAAGAACTGAACTTTGGATCTTCTGCTTTAAAACTATATATTCATTCCTAAGATTACAGTGTTATTTTGGGTTCAGCAAACATATTTCATTACTTCAAAAGGAAAAAAAGGATGTCAAATTCTTCCTTCACTTTTTTTCTAATCCCCCATCTCTTTTTAGGCTCTGCCTGTAACCAGCTGTCTTAACCAGTACCCCAGATGGGATGAACTTCAACTCAGCTATTGGAATTCTGGAAGTTGAAATCCCACACATCTAGAATGCATAAGGTTGGAAGATTAATCTACACAGATGAACTTCTGAAATCTTTCATCAGCCTCTTGGATCACTTTCCTGCTATTTCTCTACACCTGAGATGAGCAAGCGGGGTCCTGTGGGCCATCCCACCATCCCATTTCTGAGACTCCCCATACGCAAAAAGCTAATTGATGGATGCATGCACGCACATTTGGCTTTGGAGTAAGGGATATATAATTTATACCCAACTTAATGCACCTCTTTTTCATCAAGTTTCCTCTGGACACCTCCAAAATGAAAATGAGTCTGAAAAACTCAGTCCTGCCTCCTTTAGTAACATCACTGTATCCCCATCCTCCCCCGTGGCCTTCAGAAGACTAAAAGGAGGAAAATAAAAGTGTGGTCCCCAGCCAAGGAAGAGTTGCCCACCCCTGCTCCAGAATGAGAAAAACGGAGAGGGTTGGGACGTGGGCCAGAATAGAATAAAGGAGTCTGGAAAGGTTTTTGGGCGGGCACATTCTCCCAGGAGATTAACAGTGTGCGGGGAGGAGAAGGGAGGGAGATCTTTGACAAAGCCGCTTCCTAAATGAGATTTTATAAAACTACAGCTGAGGCAGGAGGGGTGGCACAGGAGGACTGGTTAATTTTTAACCTGTTGGGCTAAGTCTGCAGAGAAGGAATGGGAGTGAGCATGTTCTTCAGGCTGAATGTTCCAGTCAAAAGACACTGCCCAGCTAGGCAGTTGCTCCCACATGAATGGCTTTTCTCAGCAAAGAAGGAAAAAAAACAAGATTAGAATGATATCAAGGAAAAAGCCGGGGGGGGGTTCCAAATGGAGGACAAGGACGCTTGTCCCATTCTAAACTTCTGCGGATCAGGCAGGGTGAATGCCCAGGGAAACTCTCACTGGGTGGTAGGAGGCACTGACCATAACTTAACCACTGTGTGTTGAATAAACCACAATTGTCTGAGTTGTATAACAAACAACACCCTAAGCCACAAACCACCATTTATAAATTACAATACCTGGATCCACACAATACAGTAAGCCCTAATAGAAAAAGCCATTTCGTTTAATGGCTGTGTTCATATAACATACTTAGCCAGAATGGGTAAAGACCTACTACCTGCATCCTCCTGACTTGCTAAGCTTGGCTAGAATTAATCTTGGTTAGTTGTTTTGTGGCTTTGCAACCCACCTGTTGGGTTAATTCATGACTTAATATAATGTTTAAGCCCAGCAACAGTGTAACTAGGTTAAGCATGTTGTGTGAATGTAGTCCCTGTGCCGTGTGAAGCAGGCAGTGAGTGTGGCAGGGGCCAGAATATTTTATTTATATGCAAAATTTATCTAACTGCCTGGAACTAACCAGACTATAACTGGCTTACAGGAATTAAATTAATACAGTTTTCTCCCAGAGTACAGAAAAAGTTGAGGAAGTTGTTAGCTCTCAGTTTATGGGAGCTTAGACGGTCCTCTGAATCCTTGGCTGGCTTGGCAGAGAGTCTGCATCTCCAGACATTGTTCTGCTCTGCAGAGATCTTGCTGCTGTCCAGAGGAAACAGAAGCTGAAGTAAAAAATGAGCACCGGACTTAAAATTGGGGGATTGATTGTTTATGTGCCATCAAGTCAGTGTCGACTCTTAGTGACCGCATAAATAGATTTTCTCAAGGGCAATTTGTCCCTAATGGGGGATACCCAAGTTCAAACACAACCATGAAGTCTGTGATGTGACTTTGGGACAGTCACTTGCTGGATTAACACACTGCACTAACCCACAATCATTTGTTTGCTGTTGACTGGCAAGTAATAAGAACCTACTACCATAGTTTATAAGCAATGGTTTGTGACCTAGCATGCAGGCCCAGCCAACTATAGGAACTTCAATAAACTATGGTTAAGAAAACCAAGTCTAGTACATGAAACAGGTCAAAGTCAAGGCATCACAATGGCAGAGCCAACTAAACATGGTTAAACAAACCAACAAACCTCAGATTAGCATGATATAGGAACTTGGTGTAGTGGTTAAGGCACCAGGCTAGAAACTGAGTTCTAGTCCCACCTTAACCACAAAGCCAGCTGGGTGACTTTGGGCCAGTCCCTCTCTCTCAGCCCTAGGAAGCAGGCAATGGCAAGCCACTTCCAAAATCTTGCCAAGAAAACTGCAGGGACTTGTCCGGGCACAGTCAACAGGAGTCAAGACTGGCTCCAAGACAAAAAAAGGCGGGGGGGAATTAGATGTCACGTCTGCAACTGGGTTGATGTAGGAAAGGCTTTTCCTCTTACCCAGATGTACATACTACTGCCTTAACCTCTGCTGCATTAATTAAACCCAATTTCAGCACCACCCCTTTGACCCTAGTAAATCAAGGGGCCCATAGTCAGCAAGTGACTTGCCAGATGTCCTGCGCTTGTAGGAATGTTCCATCATGGCTGTGTCCCATCATTTTTGGACTTCTGACCTAGCAGTGTTGTCAGCTTGATCGGAAATGCAGTAAGTGACTTGAGGCACAGATGCCTAGAAGACCTCAACGGATGACAATAATAGGGTGGCCTTTACAAGCAGTGTCAAACAAAGCCCTTACCGCAAGACCGCCCTCTGCCAGAAAAAGAGAGCCCCTCCCTCTTTCCAAAATCTTCAAAGAACTGAGATCTTTTCTCTCCAACACATGGGGTGACATCTGCTGGCAAACTGTCACACCACACTGTGTTACATTTGTTGCTCCACAGGCAACCCAAGGTGATGACAGTGGCTGCCCTTCGCAACTATTGCAGAGTCTGAGGCGGCTGGAGTATGTATCTGACACTGCCACAGGGGAAAAGACCAACAATTCACACGTAATACATCCTTCCCAAACAGGACTTCCATGTACTAGGTCTGCTAAGACAGAGTGGGTATTTTTGCCGAAGCAAAATCATTTACACAAATGATGCACAATATCGTAAGTAAGCGTTTCTACTGTTAGGGACAAGTTTTTTAAAAAGTCTGCATTTCTCCAGGATGAGGAGTTACTGCTGGCCTGGCCTTTAATTGCTAATTCAGTGGGAGTGTGTTTTCTGTTTCTGGCCAGTATTACACCCTGGCTGAACACGCTTTACCATGTTAGGCTGCAGACCTATGAAAAGCATGGTACCACTTCCTCACACTTCCTCAATTCCTTTAAAAAAAATCTTGAAAACATTTTTTCCTCAGATGGAAAAGAATGCATTATCTAATTTCTGGTGCTGCCAGACTCCTGATTTTGGACTGCCATAGACTAACGCAGCTGCCCTCCTACATTATCTAATGTAGCATGTTTTAAAGAATAAATCCCATGCCTGTTCATTACACTATGGGCTACCTTAGTTATGACCCAGCTGGACTCAGAAAAAGGGAGAGGAGAAATCTAGTTTTTATTATACCTTTGGCATCTTCTAACCGTAGTAAGGAGAAGATGAACATCACCCTTCTCTTAGGCTGGACCCTGTCCTACCTGTCAGCATATTTTAAAATTTCTAAATTGCAACTGCAAAGGGGGGAATGTCTAATCAGAAGGTTCACATTTTCCTTTTCATATCACATCTCCACAAACTTCATTTTCCTGAAGTTGTAACTTGATGCAGAAGAGGAGTTCTCACCAGCACTGATGGATGTGCCTGAAAACGCCTGCAGACAAGACTTGTTGAATCAATTGACCTGCATTGTTTAACAAATTTCATGGGAAGTTCAAACAATAATTTCAATCCCTCTAAGGCTGTGCCACCATATCTTTTTTTTTTTTCTCTTTCCACCGAAAGGAAAAAAAAAACATTAAGGGAAAAGACTGAATATTTGTACAGTATGTTTTGACTGGCAGATCTGATGTGCCACCGTCTAGAAACCCGCTGTTAAATATGACAATGCAATCTTCTTAAATGAATTGAGAGCCGGTTTGGCATAGTGGTGAAGGCACCAGGCTAGAAAGCAGAAGGCTGTGAGTTCTAGTCCTGCCTTAGGCACGAAAGCTGGCTGGGTGACTTTGGGCCAGTCCCTCTCTCTCAGCCCAACTCACAGGGTTGTTGTCATGGGGAAAATAGGAGGAGGAAAGAGTATTAGGTATGTTTGCCACCTTGAGTTATTTATAAAAATAATAAAAGCAGGATAAAAAAAAATCTAATCTAAATCTAATACATGCAGAGAGAAGCACACACACACACATGCAGAGACTTGATTTTGGATGGATTACAGTGGCATAACAGCCATTTGCTTGAGAGAGAGCAAGAGATAGGCACTGAAGGAGTGGGGCACAGAATCCACAATGTCCCTTCTGGACTGTGATGTACATAAAAGAAGGGTAAATGGATAATTATGCTACACAAAGTGATTGTAAGCCTTTGCTCCACATGGTGATTTGTTCATTTAACATTCTCCCACCAGCTCGCCAACTTTGGAATCCGTGGACTCTCAGTCCGCCGTAGATGTAGATCGTGGTAGCAACCCAAAATGAATGGATGGGAAGGCCAGGGGCTAATTTTCTTCCATGATCCCCCTGCCTTTTTACTGAACACCCCTGAGAATGTCCTTCCTAGCTGGAAAAAAAATCCCCCGATTTCCCAGTAATAGAGAAAAAACATATTTAATGTACCCAGAAGGACAGTAAAACCACAGAGAGAGGGGAGCTGCCTGGCACAGGTTCTTGGTACCAGCTCCACCACTCCGGCTTTCTCTCTTTCTGGAGGTCCCTCCGGATTCAGAAGGGAGCCAGAAAGTACATCAATCTTCACACACGCCTGCATTGTACAGCAGGTTCAAGGGAAGGATCCCACCCCCAAGCCCAGAGCTCCACTTTGCTATCCTCTTGGAAACCGGGTCCAAGTGGAAGTGTGCGTGGTCGCCAGCTCCCTGGGGGACAGGCAAGCATCTCCATCTGAACAAAGAAGGCTGGGGGTGGGACCGAGTCAGCCCTCCAGCCCTCTGAGGGGAAGGGTCTCTGCAGCTTCAGGGTGGCTCTCCTCGCCCCTTCCTCCTCCTCCCCCCCCAGGGAGGGGGGAAGACAAACGCAAAGGGTTTCCAGCCTCGAGGCTGGTTGGGGGGGCAGGAGGGCTACCCTCCTCCCTTGGCAAGGCTGAAGAGGGGTAGAGATGGCAGCGGAGGGAGCTGCGCCAAGGGGGAGAGAGGCAAGCGGGCAGGGGCTTCACAAGCAGGCGGGAATAAAGGGGTCATTCTCAACGAGCTGGAGGCACCTCCTGTAAACACACCTCTCTGGGATTAGTCCACGCACACGCACCCCAACTCGGGGTCTGCGGGAGTGACGCGGCCATCGCCAAAGCAGCGCGGGTTCAGGGCGACGCTTCCCAAAATAAGTTCTGGGAAGCCGAGCCCAAACCCGCGCAAACCCGCTGCCCCTTCCAGAGCAAAGAAAACTCCCATTCAAATCAGCGCCGCCTCGCTCTCGGGAGGTGTGGGGGGGGGGGGACGGGGAATGAATGGGAGAGAAGAAAAACTTGGGGGACGAGGAAGGGAGCTGGAGAGGAAACGGGGGGGCGCTCCATAACCCCCTCCCAGGCGGTGCTCTACCCGAAAAACCTCTGATTTCCCCCCCCTCCCCCCCGTTCCTCTTCTTCTTTTCCTCCACCCGCGAAAGCCTCCCGGGCAGGCAGAAGGAGCGTGGAACAAAAGAGAGACCCAAGAAATGGGGAGGGGGGAGGAGAAGTAAGGAGCAAACTCACCCCAAATGCCATCTCCGAGCAACTTGCCCTGGGGGAGGGGTGGGAATCCAGGCGTCTCGCTCCAGGACAATGAGGGGTCGAGCGAGCGGCGGTCTCCGCGTCTCCTGCCCCCAAACCGCCGGTGCACCAGCCGCGGCCGCCAGGCAGGACCTTCGTCACCTTTTTCTCCGCCGCGGGGAATTCCAACGCGCGGTGTAAACAAGCCTCCCCCCTCCCCGCAAGTCCACCTCCTCCCCACGGCTGCTCCGGAGCGAGGCTTGCGTGGAAGAGGCACCGATCCAAGCGCGCGGCCGGCGCCGTGCGTGCGCCCCACTCAGTCAGTCCCGCGGGGTTTCCTCGGCGGCGAGCGGCACCAGAAAGCAGAGGGCGAGCGACGCTGCTGGGCGCTGGAAAGTAGTTCTGCGACCGGCCCGCCGCTAAAGCAAACAACGAGGCGAAGCGAGGGAGCCCCTGCCGCGAGTGAGCGGCTACTGCAAAGCCAGGGCGAGCGCGAGGTGCGGGGGACGCCGGCTGACAAAAGCCCAGCCCGGCCTCGCCGCTTCTCCCCGGCGCCCCTCCTCCGCAGAGGCGTCCGGGGCGAGAGCCCGAGCCGGAGAGCCCTGCGGGAGCCGCGGGCGGCCCGCCTCCGGCTTGAATCGCGGGCCCTGCGGAGCAACTCGGAGCGCGCCAAGCTCCCTGCCGTCGGCTCGCTCGCCAGCCCCAGCCCCAGCCCCAGCCCGCGGCTTCGGGCTTGTTTATAGGTAAAGGAAGAAGGTGCCGCCCCCGCGCCCCGTCCACGGTCGGCGGGGAGAAGTCGGCTCTCTCCCGCAGCGAGGCTGGCGGGGCAGATGTCCGGGACCCCCAGCTCTGCCCGCGAGGCAGGACTTTTTCCTCCTGCCCGTCCCAAGAAACGCAGCAGGTCTGGCTTGTCCTGCCCAACGGAGGAGGCTCCAGACAGGCACCTCAAGGCCGTTCCTTCCAGGGATGAAAAAGGAAGGAAGGGGTCCCGCTGCCCTGCGGCTCCCGAGGCCTGGGTTCCAGTGGGGCTGCAACGTGTTAGGCTCACACAGCTGATCCCACACGAGACTCCCCGGTGGTTGGTGGCCCCTGGAGAATAGCTGGCCTGCTCTTTCATCCCAGAATGCTTTCGCAGGATGCACATCCAGGCGCTGGCATCTGCGCTGCCAACATGCCAGCGCCAGGTTAATTTTTTTAGTTTGCCCAGGCATTATTTATTAGGTTAATTAATGCGTTAGATTTATATCCTGCCTTTTGTTCAGGAGTGATTGGTGGTACACAACTGTTCCCCCAACAACAACCTTGTGAGGTAGGTTGGGCCGAGAGAAAGTGATGGTGCCTTTTTGTTTGGAAAGAACACTCAGGGTTGCCCACGACTGAAAAACACATCCTTGACCAAAGTGCCTGCTTGGGTTCCTTGGGGCCAGTGTCTCCTAGCCCAACCTATCTTACAAAGGTGTTATTGTGATAAAAGGAGACCACCATGCCCATACACATGTGGGGCCTTTAGCTTAGGGAGAAAAGGTAGGGTATAAATGCAAATAATAAACAATATATCTTGTGTTTGCTGCTGCTCAATTTTTTTAATGATGATATTTTTGGAGATGTTCTGGAAGCTACATCTGGTAGAGAATTCAGCAGCTAGATGACAGGTACCTCTCCAGGCCAGTGTAACCCCATTACTTAAGTTGCTGCATTAGTTACTAGTATGCTTCTGGACCCAATTCAAATTGGGGGTTTTTAAAGCCTTCTCTGTAATGCCTTGCTGAGATAGAATCTGCCTACCCAGGCCGGACTTCTAGAGTGGGCCTGTGGGGGTCCTCTCCTTTCCAGGTCCATGGGGTGCGGACCAGGCCTCTCACTTTTTGGAATACGGGTGGCCTAAACCCTGCTTGCATTTCACCTTGTTCAAGCATTGTTTCGCCCCTTAGTTGTGTTATGCGTTCTGCTTTTTTCTTTCATTTTTGTATGGTACGCAAGTATCTAAGCTTCTTGTTACCTGCCCAGCATCTGATAGGATTGGAATGGGGATAGAAATCAATAAATGAATATTTTAATGATGTTGCTTTGGTTGCATTTTGTAACTGAACGTTCTTCCCCTCCTGGAGTTTTTAAATGTATTAGCAGCTGTGAAATGCTGCTAATATTTGTTTTTGACAATAATAAAAGCAGAAGAGACATAGGGAGGCTGAATACAGTGCTTCTGAGTCTCTCTCATGGCACGAACAGCAACTGGGCATCAAACAAAGTCTTTGTGGCTGCATCAGTTGTGAGAAGCAGACTTGTTACGTTGAAAGCTGGGAGCTGTGTGGTACACAAGAGACACCTTGCCTCAGTAAGTGTTCAAGCAAGCGTTTATAGTCCTGTTAGGCCCAATAAGCCACTTACTTTTTAAAACATCAATGTCTTGTCCCTAAGCCTTGGTTCTTAACTAAAATATAATTCTAAAATGTTTGGCTTCAAAAATACTTGACTCATGAGGTAACTACTATTTCTGTAAGTAGCTACTTTTCTCCCGTCAGTCTGATCTTTCTTTTAATTTTTGGATCTGAGGCTCAGGCCTGATTCATACAGCATACTAAGCCACAATTTTGCTAATAATGGTTAAGTAAATAAGCTATAATTAGCTAGATTCATGCAACACGCTAAGCCACAAACAACTAAACCAACATTTTGGTTTGGTGAAATATGTGAAGTCGATCTGTAGAATGTTTTTTCCCCTGTATACGTATTTCTCTTTTATCAAGTTGCTCTAGATTATTCAGAAAGTGTCTAATGTTTCAGAATCTGCCTCATATAAGCTCCTAATAAAGGCTGAGAAGCCCCATAGATTACCTAAGGAAAGAATTCTTATATCATGTTAGCTAGGAATGGTTACCTATATCAAACGTTTTGCACTCAGGACCCCTCCCCACTTTTAAAAATTATGGAGGACCCCAAAAGAGCTTTTGTTTGTATGGGTTATATTTATCAACATTTATTGTATTAAAAATTAAAACTAATGCATTCTTAGAAAATTTATTTACTGAATCCTGTAAAAATAACAATATTAAATCCATTAGATATTAACATACATAAAATATTTTTCATGAAAAAATAACAATTTAACAAATGAAAATGATAATGAGAAGAGTGACATTGTTTTAGTTTTTTGCAAATATCTTCAACATCTGTCAAATAATTTTGACTTCACAGACTCTGAGAGGTTCTTAGGGAACCCCCGGGTCCTCAGACCACACTTCAAGAAACACTGACCTATATATTATAAGGTGAAACTGACATGTAATTGACATGCCAGTGTGAAAGCTAATGAGTCTCTTTCATGAGTAAAAAGGGCTGGATCTGATTGTAAAAATTACCTTGAGATGATCTCAGTTCATGAGAGTATTCCAATGTGACCCTGTGTCAGGCTCTAAAACCAGAAGTGATTCTTTTCCAAGCATGATTCTCACAGAGTCTCTTTACGAATGTTTATTGAGAAGAAATGGATGAGGTTACAGGAGCGCCAACAACCAAACTGTTTCCAGTTGCAATGCCAACATATCCCTAAAGCGCTTCAGAACAGAGCCTTCCTCATTGTTATCTTAACTGTCTTTCTGTGAACTGGCAGACTGGCGGTCTTCTCACTGAGTGCAGGTGGTTGCTTACATAATAACCATCTCCTAAATCTTTATTGGTTTGGGGACCACGCTGACAAGTGTAAATGCACAACTTGTTTTTCATAGTGTAGAAAAACCCACGATTTGAACGTAAGATTTTAATGAGCTTAAATGGAGGTCAGCAGACAGCAGATATCGTGCAAGCTCTTGGTCATGGAAGGGACGTAGCTCAGAGCTGCAGGAACCCTGAGTAACTCTGAACCATTGCAGTTCCCCGGGTGAGTTCAAAACTAGTTAGATGCAGTGTTTTGGACGGCAGCAAAACCAAGAACTGAAAATGTTTATAACAATAGAGTGAATTTACTCCACGGTAATGGTACGGTTGTAGGGCTGTCCATATAAGTCATGCTGGCATATGGCCCCACATAGAGCTCTTCAGGGAGGGGTAGATGTTCTGAGCCCCATGCACGGGATGGAAAATCTGTGGTCTTCCAGATGTTCTGAACTACAACTCCCAGCATTGTTCCAATGTTTGGAGTTTTCTATGCAAATGTCATGTGGGATGTTGTCCATTTACAATTTAATAAGGGCAAGTGATGATAAAAGTGCCAGTATTACTATGGGAGTGAAGTTGGATCCTTGGATTTTGGTGCTTGGAGAACATGCAATTGCAACTGTATTATGCTGGTATAACCAGAGGTATAGAAGCCTTTCAGCACAGGACCTCCATAGGCCAATCAGCAGCTTCCTCATATAATAGGAAAGGGATGTATATGTGTCCAACTGGTAAATACAGGAGGATCCACAGTAAGAGCTTATTCATCATAAAGAATTAATATGACTCAGCCCTGGAGGCACTGAAGCTTCTGCCACAATGCTAGACTTTTCAAAACAATGCTTTTTACAAAATCAGATCACAGCTTTCTCCTGATAATTAGGCCATAGTTTGATTATGAATCAAGGCGGCAATCATCTTTTTATAAACATTAAATATAGGGCTGGGTTGAAAGAAAAACAGATATCCACTAGAGGGCACCTGAAAGAGGCAGAAAACATTATTTGCTGCCCCCAAGGGACCATATGGAATTTTGCAGCCCAGATCTGGGAACTCTATGTTAAGCCGAAGGAAGAGTCTACTTCCAAAGGAAAATCACTTTCTTCAACCTGAAGTAAATCTTGACATTTTGATAGTTTAATCCTCTCCCCTGCAATTTGTAATCTCTGACTTGGTAAAGGCTGCTGGAGAAGCCAAAAGCTAGCCCACCTTATTTGTACCATTTTGGTCGGTTGTACAGAACCATTAATTAATAAATGAATTTGGGACTTTTGCATTTGTTCTTCTCAATATTTTATCCTACAACTTTGTAGAGCAGTGTTTCTCAACCTTGGCCACTTCAAGATGTATGGACCTCAACTCCCAGAATTCCCTAGCCAGCCAGAGTTGAAGTCCACACATCTTGAAGTGGCCAAGTTTGAGAAACACTGGTTTACAGGAAGCCCTTCATGAAAAACTGAGGAAGAACATCAGAAAAGAGCCAGAGCTTAAAACTGTTGGAATCCTGGCATCAACCAAGCTGTGGGGGTTTCCAGCTGAGCTGCTTTTAACACATGCAAATACTGACAAGAGCAAATGGCATGTGTCATGACTTGGATGAGGTGCTAATGCCATTCCTATTAGCAAATATAACCTTTCCTCAAGCGCACAGCAGAATCCTAAATGTAGGGATTTAGAAACCCAAACGTTGGATCTGCTCCCTCCTATATGGCTATTCTTGTTCTTCTTACGGGGAGTGGTTTTCATAGGCTGAATTCTTGCAGGAAGAAGAAGTCTCTGGGTGGTGTCTTAAGGTCCTTCCACATGGCACCATTCCTAATCCTCCCGCCAAATGGTCACCAAGGGGTCAGCCATGAAGCTACATTCTAGGACAGTGATGGCAAATCTATGACACGTGGGTCAAAGATGACACACCACAGCATTTTGGGGGATACACCAGCATTCACCAACACCCAACAACAACTATTCAAAGAAACTGAGTTTGTTTTATTCGCATTTCATTTTTGTAATGATTTGACATTTCTTTATATAACACATAGCACCACATGGGATTGGTCTGTATGTTTCAACAAGATGGATGGTTACAAATTTGATACATAAATAAGTAAATCTATTTTTTTCTAAATAAATGAATATGTAAAGAATCATTTCTCTTTTCTTCGGGGGGGGGGGGACACGCCAGCAGAGTCAAGTTAGGCATCTTCCGAATTTTTGACACACCGGGCCCAAAAGGTTCGCCATCACTGGTCTAGGAGAACAGGGTACCTTCTTGTGTCTGAAGAGGATGTCACATCGCAGCTGAACCCTGCAGAGGCCACTGCAGTTCCTGCCTCTGTTTCTCCCCCAGTTAACGATTCAGCCCCTTTGCCATTCACTCCACTTGGCCCTCCCTTTTCCTACTGAAGTTGCAGCCGATATAGAGCAATGCTTGTGCCCAACAGCTGGGAGACAGGGTGAAGAAAGAGAAAAGAGAGCTCACAAAACTCAGATTGTGAAAAAAAACAACCACCCAGCTTTGCTTTGGGTTCAAATAAATGGGCTGGGGAGCCAGCAGGCAGGCAAGACTTTGTGGCCATCATTATGCATTAAATATTCATTAAAATAGGTGTCCAGACCTGGAACCTTTGAGACAAGTTGTACTACAGCTTCCATCACCTCTATCATGAATGTTGGACATTATGGGAGTTATATTCTGAGATAGTTGGAGGATACCAAATTGGGGAAGGCTTGACTAATGAATAATACCTTTCTTTTACCAATTAACTCACTGAACTCTATTATTGTTGGTTCGGCTAGAAGCCAGCCCCCCATAAAGCATGCTGTTTCAAAGCACAATAGAAGATGTGCCACTACTTTTAATGCAAAGCATTCCTGGAACGAAGTTCTGGACTGGGCGTCGAGAAAAGGGGATTAACTCTTCTCTCCCCATGTCATTTTCAATAGCATCCAAAGTAGAAGGGTCAAAAGAGGCACAATGGCAGTCACAGCATGGCAATCAAAGCCCCGCCCCTTTCCCCATGTGTCATGTGCACTCATCAAAGGGGCGGGGCTTTGATCACCATGCCGTGACTGCCATTGTGCCTCTTTGGATCCCTCCCTGCTGGCACCACTGGTCATTTTGTACTGAAAATTGCCTTCCCCGAAGCAGGGTTGGCTCTATTTTTTTTCTTGGAGGCCTCTGGCAGGTTCCCTGTGCAGGTCTCCTCCTTGGGATGTGGTAGGCCCCTGCCACTTCCTGGCTCACAGGGCACGATGCGCTGCCTTGCAGAACTCTGGCCATTTTCACCATGCCTGGATTTGGTGGGAGCAGCATCCTTAAAAGAATTTGGTGGAAAAACACCACCTCCTTCAAGGCCAGAGGAACCACTCTCTGTCAGAGGCCAGCAACATCATACGGATCCAGCCACAAATCAGCCCTTGACTGGCCTTCACAAGCTAGGAGGGACCAGGATCTAACAAGCAGGTGGCCAGGCTAACCATTCCAGAGATCCTGTCCACCTCCTCAGGAGTTATAGGTTCAAACTCCTCCCAGCGTAACCATGCCTCCACTAACTTGGCCAGCTCAGTCCAGTCAGAGTCCAAATCTGAGCAAATCCACTTTATCCACTGGATGCTTAGAATATTCTTCACAGAGGCCCACGAGATAGTTCTGAGGTTCATCCATGCCCAACAAGGAGATCACCTGAAAAAAGGGGCACTGGTTGACTATCAGCAGATATAACAAGAATGGAGAAATAATTACATGTTGCTTCTTTTATTGCCATGATATATCCCCAAATGTGTGCTTTTACATGCGCTCAATCAGATTTGCTCTTCATCTTCTTCCAACAGCACTCTAGGCATGTCTTCTGATGTTTCATCTCTCAGAAGTCCTCAGAAAACCTCCCAGAGATCAGTGTACAGCAAGAGGCCACACAGAAGCATTCCATTCCAGGCAGAAACGAAGGCCTCAGATGAAGAGCCTGCCTGATCCTCAGGAAAAACCCCAAGAGCCCTCTAAAATTCCTCTGGGTCCATTAGGTGCCTAGAGTGGACCAATCTACTAGGTTCTGCTTCTCTGCAAGGAGAAGCAGCACCAGTAACTCAAACAGTGGTCAGAGTATAATGTCCTACACCTTCAGATAACATCACAACTGCCTTGAGCCAACACCCCCCCCCCCCAGATCTAATGTGTGATCTCTGGCATATGTCAGGCCCTCAATAATTTGGCACAGTTGATGGTTGCTGTGAACTCTTCACCTTCCCCGGACTCAACACCACCCAGGGGCCAGTTAAAATCTCCAAGGTCCATCAGCCTTGGGGAGTCTGCTGCCAGCTCAGCCACAGATTCCAGCAGTTCACGCAGGGAAATTGCTGTGCAGCCGGGAGGCCAAGACAGCAGCAACATGCCAACTGCTCTCTGGAGCCTAACTTCAGCCATAAGGTCTCACGCCCGGCTTTCTGCGGCACAGACTCTCTGAAAGCCATCAAAGCCTCCCAGATGACAACTGCCACCCCTACTTCAGGCTGATGCCAAACATAAACCAACCTCAAGCCCACCTCTCAGCCTAACCTGCTTCACAAGGAAGTTGTTGGGAGGATAAAATGAGGCGAACCCATGTACGCTCTCTGGAACTTCTACACAAAAGGCAGAATATCAATGTGATAAATGAAATTTGCATCAAATAACACTGCAAAAGATGGGAGCTTGGGTGGAGTGAAACACGGTCCCTTGTGCAACAGTCGAAACTGGGTGTCTTGTACTTTTTGGTTTGGAAAGAGAACATTTTTTAAATTTAATTTTAATTAATTTTAATTTATTTATTTTATTTATTTGTCACCGCCCATCTCGTTGAAAGGACTCTGGGCTGTTTACAGCAGAGATAAAATTCATTAGAATACAATATAAAACAGTCTTTAAATTATGATATTAATTTGCTTTACAAATGTTTAGTAGTTGACTCTCATTGGGCTACGAATCAACAGTTCCGATCTTGAAAAGATCAGGTTAATAAACCATTGCAATAGCTTAGGAATCATCAGTGGAGAGGAAAACACTTGTGAATGTTTGCACTGAAATGTTTAAAGGCAACACAAAGTAATAAGAGGCATTGGTAAAATTCAAGGGCTGTAGGGGATGTTTTAATTTGGAGTCCTGCACTGAGCAGAGGGTTGGACCTGGTGGTTTAAACAGTCCTTTTCAATACTGTGGTTTGTGTTTCTGTGATCCTGTCATCATAGTACTTGCCTCACACAGAGGATAAATGCAAAGCTTTCCTTCTTATTTTTCAGAGAGATTCCTGTGCTATTTCAGATTCACACAGCTACCCATTTCACTAAAAATAAAGATACCAGAACTGGCTATATGCAGACTTCCACACTTTTTCCTTTATTTTTAAAAATAAAAGGAGTGTTGCAGAGATTGAAGAGGAGCAGTTGAACTAGGCCTACACCGTAGGAGGAGAGCAACTGTGCTAGTTTAGGATAGCCAAAACTCAGGAGTCTGGTAGGGCTGCTTCAGATTAGCACATTTTATTAAAAGGCATAAACTTTCATGACAAAAAGCTGATGCCTTTTAACAAAATGTGCTAATCTATAGAAGTGCTATCAGACTCTCCTGAATTTTGAACTATGCATAGTTTCTCATTTAAACTGCTGGCTGGTTTGCTGTTTCACAGAGAGTAAGCTATTGCTAATTCTTAGTTAGTCTTAGGCAAACACTCACCAGCATATTATTTATTAGACAGCATGCATTGGTATTTCTGATCTTTGCTCCTTGTAAAGAGTACAAGTCCCTTGTGCAAGAAATTATTACTTGCTTCTAGGAAGCTGCTGTGTTTTCCATCCTCTCCCTCTCTGCCTCTCTCTCTCAAAATCCCCTCTCACCCCTATGGATGGTACATGTCTTCCTCAATCTTTGGTCCTCTACCAGAGACCTGGGAGTCTGAGGGTCCTGCGCAGGATCTTAGCTGTTCCTAGCACTGCATTCTTGGACAGAGATGTTGCTTCTGGGATCTGTGGGAGACAGTCTCCCAGGTTAGGAGATACAGCCCTGAGTGCTCCTACCACCACTGGGACCACTTTGGCCTTTAATTTCCACATCGTCTCTAGTTCCTCCTTCAGGCCTTAGTACTTCTCCGGCTTCTCACACTCCTTCTTCCTGATGTCGCTGTCACTTGGCACCACTGAGGCTGTCACATTTATCACCACTGCTCTTTTCTGGTCCTTGTCTACTACCACAATGTCTGGTTGATTGGCCAGTACCTGCCTGTCCATCTGGATCTGGAAGTCCCACAGGATCTTAGCCCTGTTATTCTCCACGACCTTCTGTGGAATCTCCCATCTGGACTTGGGAGGGTCCAGCCCATAGACTGTGTAGAAGTTCCTGTACACAGTGCCAGCTACTTGGTTGTGCTGTTCAGTGTATGCTGTTCCTGCCTGAATCTTATACCCTGCTACTATGTGTTGGGCTGTCTCTGAGGCCTCTCTGCACAGTCTGCACCTTGGGTCCTGTCTAGTGTGGTAGACCCCTGCTTCTATGGATCTGGTGCTCAGTGCCTGTTCTTGTGCTGCTACGATCAGTGCCTCCGTGCTGTCTTTTAGTCCAGCCCTTTCCAGCCACTGATAGGATTTCCCAATATCAGCCACCTCAGCTATCTGTCGATGGTACATCCCACACAGGATCTTGTCTTGCCATGGCACTTCCTCTGCTTGATATACACACACACACACACACACACATTATATTGTGCTATATATAATGCAGCAGAAAGTTGCTGCTATATTAACAGCATTAACAGCTTTGATTCACAGCATCATTTAAAGACTGGATTCATGATACTGAGAAATCATGGATAGTCATCACACTCCTAGTAATTTTCAAAAAGCTGCTGTTCAATTCAGGGCATTTATTTGCAGCTTTGAAAATATCATTCTTTCTACTCCCCAGTCTGAGAAATTGTGTATATTCATCACATCTAATAACTTTTGAAAAGATCATTCAATTTCAGACACTTACAGTGGTAAAGTGTAATTCTTCTTGTCCCCAGACTGAAACATTACAGCTATTTGTCATGTTTCATAACTTTTTTAAAAAATATTCCAGAAAAGACTTTAAAAGCTGTAAAATTGTCATTTTTTCTCCCCTGGAACTTGGAAGTCACGGACCTCACTGCATCCCTCCTCTAGCCGCAATCATAGGAAAGTACCGTACTGTGGCCTGAAAAATAGCCGACCCGCTACACCACATGACTCCATCGCAGGTTCGCATATTTCCAGTTGTGGGCCAGGGAGGGAGGGTGAAAGTTAGCTGGGCTGTTATGGGCAGGAGACGCCTTCAGCAGAAAACAGAGAAGGAAAAAACAGTTGCCAAAAAGATTTAGGAAGTTTCTCTCTGTAGCAGCTGGAAACAGGCCTTTCCCACATGCCCCACAATCACAGCTTGAACCTTCCTCCACCGCATTCAAGTATTCCTTCTCTGCTACAAACATCTGACAGAGCCAAGGACGCCTCAGAAAGAGGGGTTAGGCACATATTGATTTTTAAGAGTGAGACAAAGGCAAAGGTGACCTTTCATGTGCTATCCAAGGAAGAGCTTTTATTTCACACACACCAACTCAATGGGCCGACGGCCTTTCAGTTCCTGGGAGACCCCCTTTGTCTCCGGCCCTGCCCTTCCCCCTCACCTATTCTGCATGGAGTGGAAGCCTTTTAGGAGCATGCCACAAAGGAGGCTGACCTGGGACGTCACAGCAGGGCCGGGGAGAGCTCAGCAGCCTTTTCAGTGTAGCTAAACCCTGATAGGACTGGGAAAAGGGAAAGGGTTGAATAGTACCATAAAATAAGCTTGAGAAAGGGTCTGTTCTGGAAATGAGATGGCAATTGGAAATCACCTCTTCAGCGGTCAACTATTACGACCATTGCAAGGCCTAGATCCATGAAATCAATACTTTTCTTCCTTCGGATTAAAACAAGCACACGATAATCTGCTCTTCAGAAGCAAAAGGTAGATTTTCTCTGAGCATTTTGAAGCTCTCCTATTAATCAAGAATAGACGCCAGCACAGAGTTGTATGTTTCCCAAAGGAAGAAGTGAACTGAGAAAATGGGGGGAGGAGCGCGAGGAAAGAAAAGGAGCCAATATGTCAATTTTTGACAGGTCCACAACTTCACTGCTGACCCTGGTACAGAACAATTTATGAACCATCTGCGCCCATCCAAGGTCACATCACCTCGATTTATTTTACTGTAGCAGTGAATTTAGATACAATACACCCTATTTAAAAGTCTTTACCAACTACTTTTAGAGCCATTTTACACATGGCTACTCAAAAGTAAGACTCCTTAGAGCTGATGAGATTTACTCACAGGTAAGTGCATTGTGACTTTTTTCTCAAGAAATGCAGAGCTCTAGCTGGTTCTTGCCTCTTCAACTGGATGGGTGAAAAGATAATAGTCTGGGTATGTTTTTGTACTTCACCTTATTTGCTTGCATTTTAGAGCAACAATTCCCCAATAAGAGAACCACTAACAGAGTAAGGAAAATAACATAACCTTTCTGTGTACCCATTCATAGAAGGCTTTGCCTGTTGTATATCTGCATGAATAACCATTTTCATCCAGGATACATCCACACATCCCCCTAACTCCAACACCAAATGAATAGCTAAACATTCTTTAAGGATACTTCCTTGACTGATTAACTATGTGACATCAAGTCAGTGTTGATTCTTAGCAACCACATAGATAGATCTTCTCCAGGATGATCTGTCTCCAACCTGGTTCTTCAGGTCTCCCAATGATATACCAATAATTGCTGGAAACAAGTTCATTGGCTATGCTACAGGTCATCCTCTTTCCTTCCTTCTTTTTAGCATTATGGATCTCCCAAGAGAGCTGGGTTTTCACATAATAAATCCAAAATATTATTTGAACCTGGTCATGTGGGCTTCAAGGAAAAACTCTGTTGAGTTATTCTATGATACATTTTTGGTTTTCTTGCCTATCTATACTATTCTTAAGAGTCTTCTCCCAACACTCAAAGGATTTTAAAGATTAATATCCACTGAAGTCAGAACTTTTCCTTTTAGGATTGATGGATACACAGTTAGAAAAAAGTCATGGAAGATTATTTCAATATATGATTACTGCAACAAGATTACTATGTGCGCAAAGATGGAAATATTCAGCACTATCCACTATGGAGGAATGGTTGGTGAACTTGACAGATCTTGCTGAGATGGATAAACTGACTTCTTTGATTAGAGAAAAGACATCTACATTCATTGATGACTGGAACCCCCTTATAGATTTTTTGTGTAAAAAGAAAAAAATGAACTTGTGATTTATGGTTTTGATGATTAGGCAGGATAGATTATAGAAGGAAGAGTCATGATGTAACTTTAGAGAGAGAGGTTAAAATATAATTGTACTTATAACTGCTGCAAAAAATATCAGAAGCCACTTCTTTATGTCTTGCTTATTATCTTGCTCTTTTTTCTATTTTTTCTATTTTCTTTTCTTATTGCACTTTTAGTTTTTTCTGTACTTTTTCGCTTTTTTTGTTCTAATTTAGCTTGTTGTAGTTCTTATTATTGTTCTTAAAACTTTTAATAAAAATTATGTATATATAAAAAGAGTCTTCTCCAATACCAAAATTCCAAAATATCAATACTCTTTCTAGTCCAACTTTCTAGTCCAGCTTTCACTTTTATAGAGTGTCACAGGGTTAAGGTTATAATAATTCTGATTTTTGGACATATCAAAGCCTCCGAGTAACTTTTCCAAGGCTTTCATTACTAATCTACCAAATGCTAATCTGCAGCATATTTTTTGACTGCTGCTTCCTTTACTGTTGATAGCCGACCTGAAAAGGCAGAAGCTATCCACCACTTCAGTATCTTCATTTTAATATCTTCAATATCATTTCTAAGGCTGGTTGCTGTACTTATTGTCACTAGTTTAGTCTTCTTTATATTTAATCTTAGTCCCATTTTTTTCATTGTGATCCTTGACTTTTCTTGCTAGAGCTTCCAAATCATTCACATTTTCATTATCAGAATAGTGTATGTTACTGATCTTTCTTCTAACAGTTTTAAAACCACAGTCATATTTTCCAATCCAGCTTTCCTCAATATATATTCAGCATATAAAATGAATAAATAAGGAGAGAGTATACAGCCTTGCCTTACTCTTTGGCTAACTTGGTGCTAATCTGTTTTGCCATGAGCTGTCTGGACTATAGCTTCCTGTCCTATGTATAGGTTTGAGATGTCCTGTGATTCCCATTTTCCCAAGGACATTCTGCAGCTTTACCTGTTCAATATGTAATCCTTTATATAATGAAAGAAAGACATATTAACTTCTTTTTGGTATACTTTGGCTTCCTCAGTTATCCAGCATGCATCAATAGTAAAGTCTCTTGTTCCTTGGCCTTTTCTAAAGCCAGCTTGAACATCTGGCATCTCCCTTTCCATGCAGAGCTCTATTCATTGGATAACCCTAAGCATTATTTTGTTAGCATGTGAAATTAAGGATATTGTACAATAATTTGCACACTTGGTTAAGTCTCCTTTCTTTGGTATTGGTATGTAGATTGACCTCTTCCAATCTGTTGGCCACTGTGTCATTCTCCAGATTTGCTGGCACAGCTTGATTAGAACCTTTGCTGATTCTTCTGTTGTTGCTTGTCATATTTCTGTATTTCTGTAGCCTTCCTACTTGGTAATGACTAGAGCTCTTACGTAACTTAATCTTCCAGTATTAAAGGTAAATAGAGGATATCTTCTCATTAACTTAGAAGTTGACATTTCTACTGTACATAATTCCAGTATAATTCTATCATCTTTGTTTGATCTTTTTTGAATTAGTTACAGTTTGCCCATTGGCATTCTTTAGCATACCAATTTGAGGTTGGAAACTCCTAATTTTCAGAGATCTTTTGGGAGACTTTCCTTGTTTTTCCATGTCTGTTTCCATCTTTACAGATGTTCTTGTGATACTGCTTCTTGCTTCTTCTAACAGCTCTCTGAAACTCTTCATTCATTCGTGAGATCTTTGTCTTTCTTGGCTTTGGCTTCTCTTCTCTCCTTGGCAGTTTCTACCATTATGTTCTGACGTCTTGTTTGGTTTCTTCTGTTTCTTGGTCTTTGGCAGTCTTTTCCCACATTTCACTCCACAGTTCCTCTGGTTCCCCATGAATGAGGTTCAACCCCTGAAAGTGATTCTTGATGTTCTCCTTGAAAATAGTGGCTCAAGATCATATTGTGAAAATAAAATTTGAATTGAAACCACGGATATTCTTATTAGGTATAATTCCAGAAAATATATGACAGCAATTGGGACCAGGATTTCTGTCACAAAGCAATGCAGTTATAAAGCGCAATGTCATGTGACCACGTCGCTTAGCAACTGAAATCCCGGCAGTCCCGGTTGCCATCGTAATCCCAGGACCACATGGGTTGTTAAGTGACGACTTCATGTGACCACAGTGTGGGAAGAGGCAGGAGTCCCAGGCAAGCAGGCGAGAGGATAAGAGCTACAGACCAAGGGGTGGGTGCTGCGGATGGGTACTAGGAAGCGCGGGCCCTGCTGCAGTGCAGGGCTTGAGGTGGCACTCCTCGGTGGCAGCAACATTCAGCAGTCTCAGCCCGCCACCGCTTCCCCCAGGCCTCTACTTCAGGCCCAGTGCCGGCTGCAGTGCCGCCTCAAGCACTGTACTGTGGCAAACCCCACAGCAGCCAACCTTAAGCCTCAGCGGTGGTGTCAATCCCCAATGCTGCAGCAGGCCCCGCATCGCCTTAAGCCCTGCATCACCTCAAGCCCTGTGCTCCCTAGCACCTGCCCGTTGCACTGCTGCCCCACCCGTAGCTCTCATCCACCAACCTGCTTCCCTGGAACTCCCACGTCTTCCCAGGTGAAGAAGACAACTAAGGTCAGCGGGGCCGGGGGGGGCGGCGGTCGTAAATGCGAGCAGGCCTAATTTTTATCATGTGACCAGAGGGGCACTGCAACAGCCGGAACTTTGAGATCTGGTCATAAGTCCATGTTTTCAGCACCGTTGTACCTTTGAACAGTCGCTGAACAAATGGACGTAACTCAAGGACTACCTGTAAATGAAAAAAAATCACAGGTTACTAAATCACCTGTTGATAGCTGCAAGAACAAACCTGACACAACATTAGAAAAGAGGAACCTTGCTGACGATATCAGATTGGGAGACCAAAATTGGAGAATATGAAGCAAAATTAACAGTATATATCCATAATAGGAGCTCAACAAAATGTAAGCGGGAATAGCTCCTTTACATATGACACATTACATAGCAATGGAAATTCAAACATTTGGAATATGGTTTCTAGAAAAAAGTTATGAGACCAATTAAAAATAACAGATGAAAACACTTAAACAGAAACTAGCAATAATCCTTAATGTTCAATGTAAAATATAAATATTTAAACTGTGGTTAGCAGTTGGGGACACAAATGAAGGGAAGGGAAGGGAAGGGAAGGGAAGGGAAGGGAAGGGAAGGGAAGGGAAGGGAAGGGAAGGGAAGGGAAGGGAAGGGAAGGGAAGAATGTGTCACTAGAAAATTTTCCCACAATGCTTTTTATTCATACTTAGCAGTCATTTCTTTTTCTGTCCTATTTTTCTTCTCTTTTGTATTTCATTATTGCTATAATAAAAAAAAAAATTTTTTTTTTAAAAGATCACATTATGGAAAACGGTTGGCTTTGTTCTTTCACTTTAGCTTGATTTGGAAATGCACGTGATCTGTTCCACTGTCAGCCTCTGGCCACAGTGTTATAACTTCCACCTCCTTGTACTAATAATACAATCCATGTGGTTTCTGTGTACTGCATTTGGTGATGTCCATGGGTACACGTGTCATTTTATTTGTTGGAAGACTGTGTTAACAATGAAGAAATCACTGGACTGGCAAGAATTGGTAAGTCTTTCTCCTACTTCATTTTGGTTTCCTAGCCATACAATCCAGCCACATTTTCTTCTTTAATATTTCCAACTGTGGCATTCCAGTCTCTAATCACAACAGCACGACTTTCTTGCATGTTCTGTTGGTTTCCGAACGAATTGGCCATAAAACTTGTCAATCTCTTCTTCTTCTGCATCAGTGGTTGGAACATAAAGTTAGATAATCATTGTATTAAAGTTGTTCCTGAAGTCTAATTGATATTATTTAATCATTGATTGCATTGTAGCCAAGTACTGTTCTTCCTAACTATAAAAGCAACATCATTTCTTGTTTTTCATGTCCTGAAACTGGACTGGCAAGAATTGGTAAGTCTTTCTCCTACTTCATTTTGGTTTCCTAGCCATACAATCCAGCCACATTTTCTTCTTTAATATTTCCAACTGTGGCATTCCAGTCTCTAATCACAACAGCACGACTTTCTTGCATGTTCTGTTGGTTTCCGAACGAATTGGCCATAAAACTTGTCAATCTCTTCTTCTTCTGCATCAGTGGTTGGAACATAAAGTTAGATAATCATTGTATTAAAGTTGTTCCTGAAGTCTAATTGATATTATTTAATCATTGATTGCATTGTAGCCAAGTACTGTTCTTCCTAACTATAAAAGCAACATCATTTCTTGTTTTTCATGTCCTGAAACTGGACTGGCAAGAATTGGTAAGTCTTTCTCCTACTTCATTTTGGTTTCCTAGCCATACAATCCAGCCACATTTTCTTCTTTAATATTTTCATAGTAAACAGTATGATTTTCTGACTGAAAGCATCCATTTCAATTTGCTGACGCCTAAGGTGTCAATGTGTAGTTCATTCATTGTTCACCGCATTAAGCTTTCCCATGCTTGTGGTTCTTACGTTTCATGTTTCTACTGTAATTCTGTGCTTGCAGTTTTGGGTTTTCTTTTCCTGCATGGCAACCAGCTTTCATCACAAAGGCTTTTAATCTAGCCCTATCATAAACACCAATAGTACTCCAAAGGTTCCTCCTCCATACTATGTTGAGTCCCATCTAACCTGAAGAGCCTGTCATCCAACACTGTATCATCAATCATTTTATATTGTCTATCCAAGTGCTTTCTTGGTTTACCATGGCCTTCTCCTGCACGGTGTGAAACGCTGTCTTTGCCACAGTGACTACGGTAATGTGATCATCCATCTCCAGAACCTTCCTGTGATCCTGCTGTCCAGTGGAGGTTCCTGCATGCTTTAGCTGGGCAGCTGGGATGCCTTCATGCCTTGAGGGATCCTGCTGAGATTACGCTCCCGTGATCTTCCCAACCCCTCCCCTCCAGGAAGAGGCAGCACAGCAGCACTTGAGCGGGCTAAGCGGCATGCCCTCCAAGAAACCAAAGGTTAAAGCAATAAAAGGCATACCATAGTCCAAACCAAATGATAACAAGAACAACCACCTTCACTTTTATCATCACATCGTGAAATAACACTCTCGGTAACAACACTCATCTACTGCAAAATGGCAAACCAGCATTCTCTCAGTCCCAAAGGCTTTCCAAAATAGCCAGGATTTAGCAGCTTTTCTAAATGCCAGCAGGACTGGTGCTGATATGGCCTTGGATGGATCTCACAGACACTCTGTCTTTCTGGGTTGGGTCTACTCTTCCCCCCTCAGACCCCCACGGCCTCCAGGCACCGGGAAAGCACTTCAACTACATCTCCCGCTCAGCCCAGGGTCAAGATGTGCATGGCTGGCTGGGGAATTCTGAGAGTTGAAGTCCACCCAACTGAAAGCTGCCAAGGTTGAGAAACACTGGTTTACACAGAAGCTGCCCTTCACTTCAGGCTAATCTGCCAGAATTAACATGTCAAAGATGGCTCTAACATCCCCCTTCAGGGATAAATCATTGGTAAGAGTGAGCAAATCTCATCTATGCTGCAAGCTTTCGTCAACAAGCATGATGAAATATTTTGCAAACATTTTCTGCACAGGAAAAAACAACAACTTTGCACTAGGTATTAAAAAAGGCGAATCATAGCCCATCTCAGCCCTTGGAATAACCAAGCAAATCTTTAGATCTTTTGCTCCTGTGCTAAGAGCTTGCTTTAGTTTAACTTCCACTGAAACTGTAAATAAAAACGGAGACCCTTTTGTCATAATGTGGTTAGTCTGGATCTGGCTCAGTATGTTCTGTGAACCCAGGCCTTGTGGCTTGTAAGCCATGATTTATGGCTTAGCATGTTGTACGAAAATAATTAATGGTGAGTTAATCAATAAATAATTGTTAGGCAAATCATAATTTAATATAGCGAATTCTAGTGGAATTGGTTTTAGTAGCAATAGCACTGGGGTTCACTGAGTAACTACAAGGGGAAAAAAACACCCATAAAGCATCATTATGTTTAGAATTCAGAGATAAATATACAGAGATACAGGGCTGTATTGTCCAATTCTCTAACTTTAAAAATAAGGCATTGTGAAATATCACTTTCTCCCAAGAATCCAATAAAAATTAATCATGCAAATTAGAAACCTGCTGCAAAGGAACTTCAGGCTCCGTTCCACACTTTTACATCGAGGAAGTGGGGGGTTAACTTACTAATGTACATGCTTTTTAATTTAATTCTGGTCCTGAGATAATCACTTATGAGACAAAATCCTGCACAAGTCGAAATAAATCTCACCAGGACTTTCTCCCAGCTCAATTTACATATCTTCTCCAGTGTCTCCACCATAAGCCTTTCCGATATTAGCTGTACATCCTGGGAACTCCAATCTAACCCATCTAGAACGTACCAGGTTTGAAAAGGAAGTCCCCAGATTTGAAACGTACATGCAGGAATTCTTGTTCAGATTCTCACATCTGAATGTGCATGTCTGCATATCCAAAAATGCAGTGATTTTAGAAATGCAGATTTCAGTTCTGAGTGAATGTTGAATGTCCGTCCCAACACACCTGAAGTTACCAACTAAGAGACAACTGCCATGGAGCTCCTGTGACTCTTCAACACTCATAAAGCATAAGCACATTAGTCTACTTCAGGGTTTCTCAACCTTGGCAACATTAAGACATGTGGACTTCAACTCCTAAAATTCCCCAGCCAGCATATGCTGGCTGGGGAATTCTGGGAGTTGAAGTCCACATGTCTTAATGTTGCCAAGGTTGAGAAACCCTGGTTGGCACTTCTGCATAGCACTACTTC
Source organism: Python bivittatus (assembly GCF_059951505.1). Taxonomy (NCBI): domain Eukaryota; kingdom Metazoa; phylum Chordata; class Lepidosauria; order Squamata; family Pythonidae; genus Python; species Python bivittatus. Next base: position 86,728,875 of record NW_028277035.1, read on the forward strand.
CACTTTCCAAACCCAAAGGATGCTTTTTGCTTGACTGCATGATTGTCTTCTCACTTGCCAGTTCTGGAACGCCGAGAACAAGCAGGAGCAACATGACCAAATTGGTCCTCCCTTCAGCGGACCATCCATCAAAGACTGCTCTGCCCTTGAGCTACAGCAGCTCCTGGAGTAACAAAAACATCCTTGTTCCATTCCACACAGAAAGGGGAAAAACAAATCCTTTCCACTACCACCACTGCCACCAGCGTATGCTGCCAGCCTTTGTCTGGCTGTTACCTAAAAATCTGAGCTTTTGATATAAGGAGAATTTTGTCTTGTCTCCAATATGTCCTTCTTCCTGATCCCCACTGAAAGCAGTGAGGGCAGGATGGCCGTTTTGCAGCCAAATACTTTCCCCAGGAACTAAAACCGTGGTTATAGGCTGCAGCTTAGAGAGATGTAAGAGTTTGGTGCAGGGAGATTATATCAGCAAGAAAAACCAAGCTGGACATTCACAAATAAATATTCTATTCAAATTGCCAGCAAGCAAACTGATAGTACATGCATACACATACGGATAACCTCTGATAAAGCTTCACTGGGCTTTCTGGAGGAGGCAACTGCCTCAATAAATAGAGATGGGGTTTGCACCAACACACTTTAATTGCCCCATCTACTGTTTGGCACAGCCCGAATAGATGTATGTATGTGTGTGTGCCTTGGTACAGTGTTTACTAAAGAAGAGACAAGATGGAGAAATTTTAGGATGTACAAATGCTGGTACAAAAGTACTAGGAAGTGTTCTGTTGCAAGGAATGATGGTATGTGAAAAGAAAGAAAAATGGCTGTGGGTAAGAACATATTTTTGCCCACTCTGAGAAACAGAAAGGTATGTCAGGAAAAAATTAAAGGGAGTGGAGTTGGTTACGTAAGAAGAATATATGGTAAATGAAGAAGAGACAGGGTCAGGAATGACTAGGTGATGAATAAATGTGCATGGAATACAGAAGTAAATGACCAGGATCAAACAGTCTATGGGAGTTGGGCAGCTAATAAATTTGAATGAATAAATAAATAAGTACATTGGGATGGTTTGACCATCAAGGGTAAATGAATGGATTTTGAAATGAATGAATGGAACTTGAATGAATGAATGAATGAATGAATTAAATAATTAATTAATTTTGAAATGAATGAATGCAAAACAAATCTAGGAAGGAAGAATGAATGGATTGAGAGGAAGGAGAAGACTGAGTAAGTTATGGTTGGATGAAATTGATGAAATCCTCAAAAACAGAGCAAAAAAGCAAAAGGCAATATATGAAGTGGTGTATGGACAAGATGAAAGCAAGGGTGATTTGCAAGGATAAATGGGTATGGAAAGGTATACTGAATGCTGTTGAGGTAAACAAGAGATTTCCTTTTCTTTTCTCTTATTTCTTTCTTTAATTTTTGATTGTCTTTTTTTTCTGTGATTTGCATAAAATTGCATACCCCAGAAGGAAATGATATGTATTAATGAAATTAAATATGTATGTATTTACAGTAAGTATATGAGCAGTAGAATTGTTAGCAAAAGGATGTTTTTTTTCTGCTCTTCTACTTTAGTTTCCCCAATCAAAAACCAGATCAGGCATGGCTGTCTTCTCTATATTCACTGCAGTGGAATATAGCAGAAACTCCCAGTGGATTAATTTGTCTTTTCTGCACTATCTGTATCTTGATTTAGTTCTCCTTGAACTCTCTTTCTTCCCAAGTTTATCTGGGCATATGTATACATGCAAATTTGCATATGTGTATGAATGGAGAAAATATCCCTTAATATCCCTGCGTGTTCTTTCAACATATGGGAAAAGTCTCGTAAATCCCCATTATGCGATTTTTGTAAAGTTGCTTTCTCAGGCACGCAAATGGTGGCCATCAGCTGATGGCCAGCGAGAAGAGCCCTGTTTTATCCACTGCAAACAAGTCAGCACAGGAAATTGAAAGGGACAAGTAGATTTCTCTCCTCCCATGAAGTACAAAAATAAACTGTAAGTTCAAGTTTATTTCTCATTATGAAATGTGGCTGCGTGGCATGGTTTGGTCACTATGGGGAAAGAAACCCTTTCCGCCTTCACTCAGTGCTGGACGAATGCTTCCTGGGTTCTCCAGCCTCACTGCTGCCATTCTTACTCTGCCTCCTGGCAAAATAGAGCAGTACCCATTTATTGGCCTTGACTGTTAAGATGCACTTGCTCCCCCAAATCCTGGCAAAGAAGAGAATACCAGCTTATGCGCCTTGATCATTGCATGCATTTTCTGTCCTCAAACCCATTCTTACATAAAAGAATCCACAACATTTCCAAAAGAGGGGACACATATTTGTTCTTCCTTTTTCAGCTCATCCTGACCTTGAAAGGTCAGACTTCTAGCCATCTCAAACTGGGGATCTCCAGATACACTGGGGCTACTCCAAGCCCCGGAGTTCCTAGCCAGCATGGCTGCAGAGAACTCCACACAAAGGAATGCATTTACAGCATGCATTTAGCCCTAGATAAAAAGACAGAGTGACTCCAGACGCCTTAACCTCCATTGTAAGACAAGCATCGTGAATATCTAAGCAGATGTGTAGTGATATAAAGAAGAGAACTCCAGGCTGGAGCCTTTTGCCTTCTCCTGAATGAAAATGGCTAAATCACATTTTTAGAATGGTAGAATAATCCTCAGAAAGCTAGCTTTGCTCAAATCATTTGGCCTTCGGCAGTTACTGTGTTTTAGTATCTACCGTAGGATGGACTGGTTGGAAAACGTAACGGAAATATAATAAATTTAACTGGCAAAATGGGTTAATTGTTCTGTTGCAATTGAAGCATCCCAGCATTTTAATTATTAACTTTGAAAAAGTACAGTCCGTAAAGTGACCCTTGAGTAGGAAATGACACACTCATTCCTACAGATGGCAGATGAGGAGACCAACTGTTCTTGAGGTGTACAGCTCAGAGTGCGAGCAAAGGGTCATAGAATGAACGATGCTCTACACCAGTGTTTTTCAATCTCAGCAACTTTAAGTTGTGTGGACTTCAACTCCCAGAATTCCCTCAGCCAGAATTCACCAACCAACAAGCCACAAACCCCAGGATGAATAGGGGACAGCCAAAAAATAACCAGGGTCCTTTTGTCCTTGGAGCTCTGGCATATTTTATTGCAGCCAAAAATCCCCTTAGCTCCAAGCCGCAAGAAAGAGAAATAAAATAAATTGCCGGTGCCCTCGTGCCTGGTTTGAGTTCACAATGTGTGCTATTTGCAAAACAGTCCAGTGCTGCTATGAAGGAAAGAAACACATTTCAGCTGCAAAACTGCTTTTCCTGCAGCATTTAAATCCTGCGAACTGCAAAGGTAAAAGGAAAGCATGTCAGCAGTCCTGCAACCCGGCATTTTCCCAGGATCTCGAACGAAGGTTGCCTGCTGCTAAGACTGAGGGAGATGAGGAGAGAGATTCTAAACAATGCTTCCCAACAGGACATTAAAACTCAGAATGAGGAGATGGCGTGAGGCAAGAAATGCTAATAGCAAAATGAATGGCCCCCAAGCAACACAGAACTGCAATACATGTGTTGCAAAAGGAAAGGCCAGCTTTGCTCCCGCTCAGATAAACCAGTGAAAACCCTGGGGTGTAGTGCCAATTCTGAACTGGAACAAAGAGCCCACGGAACTGCCCAATCTTTAGGTTTTGCAAACATTCTAAATTAGTTTACAGGTAGCCCTTGCTTACCGACTGCCTCGTGCAGTGACCGTTCAAAGTTATGACAGTGAAAAACAACTTTGCGACCCATCCTTGCATTTACAACTGTTGCAGCATCCTGCAGTCACGTGATCCCCATTCACACACTTCGCAACTGGTTTGCAACAAGCAGAGTTCACACAGAAGGCGGAATTAAAATTGTAAGTTGTCGTCACATGATTTTTTGCTTAGTGACCGCGGTGCTTCGCTTAACAATTGAAGGGGAAGTGAGGTTGTAAGTGATTTTCTGCTTAGTGACTGTGGTGCTTAGCAACTGAATTGCGGGTCCCAATTGTGGATGCTAATTGAGGACAACCTGTATGGCCAATTTATCTGGAAGTAAGTATTTCTTTCAAGAATAGTTTATTGGAGTGTTTCTCAACCTTGGCAATTTGAAGATGCGTGGACTTTAACTCCTAGAATTCCCCAGCCAGCAAACTGGCTGGGGAATTCTGGGAGTTGAAGTCCATGCATCTTCAAGCTGCCAAGGTTGAGAAACACTGGTCTATTGTATTCTCCATATACATACATGTCCACTGGTTTTCCATTGTAGGTACGGATAGTGGTTGTACCCACTTGATCCTTGAATTCAAGGTAAACTCAAGCGCCATTCACTTGAATTTTTAGCAAGGAAGCAAGATCAGCATATTGTTCTTTCACCATGCCACCTTCTAGGCACATAACTGGCATCCAGAAGGAAGAGCTCAGTCAGAATATCCCCCTCTTATGCACAGGCATAAAACCCATTTTCAACATGCTTAATGGTGTAAAGGGAGAACAGTGAGTGGGGACAGCGGCACAGCTGGCTCATGCAGCACAATGACTTCGCTTCCACGCTCCTCAAAAGTTCATCCACAACCCCACTTTTCAGGCAGCTTCTGAAGTTCCTGTGCAAGACCAGGTAATTATGAACATGTGGTTTAATTTTGTTCTAAATTCTCACTGATAGATCACAGGAATTGTATACACACATAGAGACAATTGTCATAAGGTTTATGTTTTTTTTAAAAAAAAGTGTATGTGTGTGTGCGTGTGTGTGTGTGAATACCACTCCCAGATTGTGTGATGTTTAGGTTAAGCTTTGGAGGTAGGTAACCTGCAAGCTTATCCTCCGTGCTGAATTATCTTGATAGCTCCGTGTTTGCTGAATGCACTGAGTTTGGATGCACCGAGAATGAAAAAAAGCAGTACCTTTAATCTTCTTTGTTTTTTAGATCTATAGGTTGAGTACAAAATACCAAAAAGCTTCTTCCACGAATTACTTCTGAAGTCTGCCCTTTTCAGATCCAAGTTTTAAGTCATTTGTATGCAATAAAAAAGCAGTGCAATAGGGCTCGATTTTCAGGCAGCATTACTAAGCGGAGTAAGCCCTGCGAGTATTGTAAACACTCAATCGTTTTAAGAAAAGCATTTTAAAAAAAGCATTGCATGGGGAAGGGAGAGCCACTGGCCCTTCTCACCCAGGGCACTCTTCGTCCTTGGGCAGCCTTGGTGACCGTGAATGCTTTTACATTTTTATTTATTTTTTTGAAATAACTATTAAAATAAGGCTGGCGCCGCAGTTTAAATAGCTTGCCCTGCAAAGAGCGCTCTTGATGGTTTCAGTGATATGAATGTGCTATCTCCAGAGCAGGCCTGCCAGTTCCCAAGACAGAAAACAGGCTATGGCTGATTGCTAAAAATAGATTCTCAAAAGTTTTCAATTATGCTTATCTTTATTTTTCTTCAGTAATGCCTTCCAAAAGCAAAGGAAGTAACTCTGCTCAGCTCATGATTTTTGCACTGTTCATAGATCTAACAAGCAGGGCCAGCACTGGGACAAAACTCAGCAGCCTTTGTTTTGGATATAAATACTAGGTTTTGGCACATGCACTGCACAGATACTGAATGCGTGCGTCTACTCGCTGTAAAAGGTAGGCAGATCCTGAGTTGCAGGTGGATGTATATTTTCCCATTAAAACTTCAAAGTATTTCTAACCCAAGATGATTTTTAGTTCCCACCATCGTTACATACTTTTCTGTGGTTATTTTTTCATATCGTGTCTTGCTGCTCGGTATTTTTAATCTTATTTGATGGTAAGTTGTTTGGAATACTTTGAATAAAAATTGCAAACAAGAAATGGACGAATATATCAGTTCTGTAAATAAATACACAAAATTAATAGCCTGTAAAAATATCCAGAGCCCACTTGTCTAAAAGAAACCAAGAACCAACCCTGAACATGTCAAGAAACTTCCTTACTAACAATAAAATACTGTTTAGAAGAGAAGAAAAGCCACAGCCGTTTAGAACAGGAGCATCTAACAGGACCTAGATCAACTCTTTTCTGAACCGTTGATGCCCTTTCAGTATTTTAGACTACAACTCCCATCATTCTCACACACCATGGCCAAGCCTGGGACAGACTGAATATGTCAAGTCATCTGTGATAAGGCATCTACAAGTGGTGGGTATGCAAGTACTGTATTTAAAGATATCTACAGATGTAGAAATCTTGTACTGGGTACAGCAAGGGGAATGTGTTGAAAACCACATGGTAGGCAGAGGTGAAGCAAGATGAACCTAGATCCAAAAATGGATAAGGGCACCTTTTGTATCTCTGACACACCTTTTTTTTTTTAACGTCACCTTCTTTTCCTCTCTCCTCCTTCTCTTTCAAGCAACCTCCCTCTGTCTTTCTCCCCTAAGAGAAACAATGGAGATGAGCAGATCATAATAAAGGCCCAAGCCAATCTCTGTAAGTTCACAACTGAAGGCCCCATCTGCTTCCTCCAGCTCAAAACTGCTGATCTGAAGTTCCTAAGCTATTGGGAAATATAATTTCATGTTGAAGCTTCTAAAACTGAGACACTCGTTTATCACTATTTGACAGAACTCCAATCTCATATCATGTAAATCAAGGTGTGTCTGTGTGTATCCAACAAATTATAGAAGCAACAAGCAGGAAGGACCTCACTGTGCAAAACTGTCTTGTCTAGTTCAGGAGCTTCAGCAGTAAAACCCTGACCTTTGCCTGGGCAGTCTGTCCTATGCTTAGGAAATTTCTTTGAATATTCAGCTAAGAGCTTCTTCCCAGCAATTTCTCTCTGTTGGTTTTGATCCTGCAACAAGAACATGTCTTCTGCCTCCCATTTCAACATGACAGTCTTTTAGATATTTAAGGCCAATGTTTCTCGACCTCAGCAACTTTAAGACGTGAGGACCAACTCTCAGAATTCAAAATTCTGGGCGTCGAAGTCCACACATCTTAAGTTGCTGAGGTTGAGAAACGCTGCTTTAGACTATTATCATGTCTTCTCTTACTCCTCTCTTTTCTACCCTAAACAATTCTTTCAACCCTTTCTCATAGGCTTTAGTTTCTACATACCCCTCACCACATGGTCCTCCTGCCCTAAACACAGGTTGCCAATGTTTTTTTGACAATACAGAAAAAATTCTAAAATTGCATTAGCTTTGCTTCAGGAGCAGTGTTGCACTGCTGGTTCATATCCAGCCTGCAATCCATTCGGAAACCTAAGTCTGTTTCAAAGATACGACCATCAAGTAAATACTCTTCCCACTTTATTTGCTTGTTTCTGCTTTCCGGCAAATGTTGGGGGAAGCCTTGCATCAATCTAACATCACTTCTGTGTCTCATGATAGTCCATTGTGCATATTGATAAATTATTCATCTAAGATTATAACCTGATGCAGACATGGCCTAAATATTAGCCCACTCTCGCCCCTACCTCCACTGCCCCACTTTTTCATTTTTCTTTGAAATTTTAATCATTCATCTTGGAAGTTCAAAAGATTGCAACTATTTTGGTAACAGCAGGGTTTTAGATTATCTGTTCTGATCCAGATAAACGGTGGCGGGCCCAAGAGTACCACCATCCCCTTGGGGCCTGCCAGATTCCCTGTCTCCTTTGAATTTATATTTTCTATTTTATTTTTAATACATGAAAAGAAACAGGCAAGCTGTAAAGCAGAAGGCTATCAGATGCTTCCAGCTTTACATAAAAGAATGTCTCTCTCAGGCCCCAGGTGGGCTCCACAGAAATTCTTAGAAAATAAAAATGTGAATAGCAGCAGACCAATGTTTTGTTGGGAAGTGTGCCCATCAATCCAGAAAAAAAAAGATAAAGGTAAACTGGACAGCAGTAGATATAGAACAACCTCCCCAGCTTGACTTCTGTTCAACTGATGTTTTGTGGGGAAGATTTATGGGGAGGGTTTTCGCCCCCAAGAGCAGCCATTATGTGAGGACACCAACAACCTGCTCTCGAAATTCCAAACCTGATCACTGCTCCAAAAAGATTCCCACCCTTGTTTTACACAGTTAGATGTTCCTTCCAGCTCTGCATCGTGCAGAATTTTGACAAGCATCCTCTCTCCACCATCATCCAAGAGACTAATTAAAATGTGGAAGGCCGCAGGGCTTGCACAGGGCTTCGGGGCGCTCCCCGTGACACTTCCTCCCGGTTGAAGATGAACCAGTTTCCAAAACACTTGGCAATCTTTCACCCTGGAGCTGGACAAAAGGCCAGGAAAGAGACCACTTTTCCCCAGGAGCTGTGCTCTGCACACCCAGACACCAGCTGGAGTGAAAGTGCCAAGAATATTGCCCCATATCTCTTCTTGCTTCCCCCAGTCAGCAAACATTTCCGCTGAGGGCTGCAGACAGAAGGCACGATATCCGAAGAGACATGAATTATCACCCTCCACGCACCAGAAAAAGCTCAGGGGCTTCCTGGTGGGAAGAGGCCAGCTGATTGCAGGATTGTGTGTACATTTCAACACTTCTTCCGTGCAGCCATTCCAATTCAGTAAGCACAAATCCACACTCCCCACCCACCCCTTTGCACTCAACACCCCTCCAGGCCCCTCCATCCCCTGAGGCTGCATTTAAGGAGCAGCTGTTACCACCAGACCTGGAGACATCCTCTCATGCCCAGCCCCCTCCACTTCTCTGCTCATTCACCTCCTGTCCTCAAGGGAACAAAGGCAGAAGTCTTCCTGTCCCTTCTCTTCCCTCCCCTCGGCTCCTCTCAAAATGCAAAGATCAAAGACAGCCACTCTCCTCAGCCTGGCAAGCTCACGCCTACAATCCAAGGTAAAAGTGCCATGCATCATGCTTACAGGGTTACCGACAAAACTCCCTTCAGATTTCCAAGGGGTTCAGGAGAAAAAACATTTTTGATCAGGTGTCCAACACGACAGCCTCCCCAACCTGGTGCCCTCCAAATGCTGGGAATTGGAAGGTGTCAGGAGAGGTTCAGAGACCCCTCTGGTGGTAGGGAGGTTGCAAGCTCCCAAGGTTAGCAAAGAGTCATCGCCCCAGTAGTGCTCTTGCCAGTAATGCAGACTCAGATGTTGTCTGCAAAGGAGTCTGGGCACACATGGCATGAAGACATCATACGGTTTGCTTTGGGCTTAGCCCTGAGCCTTTATACCTCATTAATCATGGTTTACAGTTTAGCAGGATATGGGAAACATCTTCAATGTATCATAGTTTGGGAAAGCATGACAAAAAACCATGATGTGTAAACCCGGCAGAGGGCTCATCTTCAGATCCTTCTAACCCAGTGTTTCTCAACCTTGGCAGCTTTCAGATGGGTGGACTTCAACTCCCAAAATTCCAGCAAGGCTGGCTGGGGAATTCTGGGAGTTGAAGTCCACCCATCTGAAAGCTGCCAAGGTTGATATATCCCGCTCTAACCACACCACAAAGACATCCCTCTTTCTTTCTTTCTTTCTTTCTTTCTTTCTTTCTTTCTTTCTTTCTTTCTTTCTTTATTTATTTATTTATTTATTTATCAAATTTGTCACCGCCCATTTCGTTAAAAAACTACTCTTTTTTACCATTTTTACCATTTTTACCATTTTTATCATTATTGGGATGTCACCTCTGCCTTGTCCCCAACTATAAAGGCAGCCTAAAGTTCTCTTCAGTAGTTTGGCTGCCAAAATGGAGTTTTCCCTCTTCTCCCACCACAAACCTTGCCGTACGAACAATCTACGATGCTTCAGTAAGATGCTGGCGATGACATAGTCAAGGGCTGGGATCAACCCAGCTCCCTATTGGCCAACTGAGGCTGCTGCAGGCATGGCCCCTCCCTCTCATCACAGCACACTGCACCCAGTGGCCATTTTGGCTCAGGTGGCAAGTAAGACAGGACACCTGATTTGCGCAGAGTAGTGATTCCCGACCTGGGCCACACTGAGATGGAGGACTTCAACTCCCAGAATTCTTAGCAATGGCCATGCTGGTTGAGGAATTCTGGGAGTTGAAGTCTACCCCTCATGGCCAGGGTTGGGAAACACGGGTTGAGGCATCTGCCTGCCTACTGCCATACCTGCATTTTGGAGATTTGTAGCACCCGTTAGACATCATAATTTATTTTTGTGCTTGTTTTGGTGCTTTCAAGTCAGTTTTAACTTCTGGCAACTACATGGATAAACCCATGCAGTGTTATTTTCAGAATGGTTGGCCCTCACCTTCTTCCTAAGGCTGAGAGAAAGTGATGGGCCCAAAGCCATCCAGATGATTTCATGCCTAAGGCAGGACTAGAACTCAGGTTTCCTTGGTCTTAGTCTAGCCCTAGACCAAACTGGCTTTCACCAGCATTACACACGGGCTTATTTCCCCAGGAGTACGGGGTTTCTGAAAGAGCTGTGTATCTTTTTTTAAAAAACATGTTTTTAGCAGTGTTGTAAAAACCCAGCAGACTTGTCTTTAACAGAAGCGTAGTGGCTTTTTGCCAGAAAAATAGCCACATTCTGCCAGAGGTTTCTTGCTACTTCTGCCCAAATGGATGAATGATAAATGTTCAGCTGCTTCTGTGGACAAGGGTCTCACGTGGCTGGGTTTTTCACTGTCTTTATTACTGGGAGGGGGGCAGCATTTTGCTACTCCAGTGTCATTTTAAGAATGAAGGGAAAAGAAAAGAAAACTAAAGAAAACCCTGTCCGAGGGGAAATTTTTAACATGGGAATATCCGTCTTCTGGAAGATCAGAATGCCCATGTAAACAGCTATGGCGTCCAACGAAGTATCCACTGCTGATTCAACTTCCTCTGAGTGGACATGCACAGAATCCCCAAATCCCACCCTACCAAATATTATGGAAAGCAATTGGAAGTTGTTTTCCAGCTGCCAGGAAAGACGGGGGGGGGGGGGGGGGGAAGCCTGGGCATCTAGCAGTCGTGGCCCTGAAACTGTCCTCCATCAAATCTTTTTTAAGACAACACCATTTGCCTCTGTGTTGCTAAGGCACTTTATAGCTGGACTGTGGGAACAAGGCAATTTATGCAAATATACTTTTCTGCCGCTTCAAGGATGAAAGGAAAGTGCATCAACTTGGTCATGCGGAAGTTTTCCAAGGCAGGCGATGTGAGAAAATGTTTGACTGCATGCCCAACGTTGTCCAGATTAAGGGGACAAACCAGAATCTCCTGGAATTCTAAAATGCCAGTAAAATCCAGATTTAGGATATAACATATTCCCCTATTTTGCCTCAATTTATCTCTGCTGTGGCAATCCAGTGCAGCCCAGTGACAGAGCATATACAGGTAGTACTCATTTTGTAATTGCAATTGGGACTGGCAACTTGGTCGTTAAGTGAAGCAGTCACTAAGTGGGAAATCATGTGACCACGACTGTGCTTACAATTTTACTTTGGTTTTCCTTTGCTTCTTGCTACTTCCTTCAGCTGAACTGGGGTTCTTTCCCTTTCTCTTTGAGAACACCTTGGTATGGGGTAAATAAGCAAGTGAAAATAAGAGCAGAGAGACACTGTGAAGGTTGTAAATGTGAGGACTGGTTGCTAAGTTGTTTTTTTAGCACCATCGTAATTTTGAATGGTCACTAAATGCTAAGCAAGGACTATCTGTAGTTTGCATGTACAGTAGAAAGTTCTAGATTCAGTTCCTATTTTTTCCATCTTGGAATGGGAAATTCTCTGATCTCTAATCCTTTTGATCCACTTCCGGATCAAAACACAGACCAACGATTTGACTCAACAGACAGCCATAATTCTCACAGACAGCCAACTGAAAATCTTGACTATATAGTTTCAGATGGTTGATGGGAAAAAAGGTGACTGAATATTTCTCTAAGCAAAGAAAATTCCCTACACTAAGAGAAGTAGCAGATCAGGGAATGAGTGTTAGTTGGATTTATCCCTGATCATTTACTTCCCAGGTCTTTTTCCTTTTGAATAGAAGACAATAAATCTGTCCTATAATCTTTAGTACTTGGGAGTTGTAATCACTAGCCCCAGATCTTAAATAAATATTTAACTCTATTGCTTATTTTTATTTTGATTGTTAATTTGGACTCATTGCATCTTTGCTGCTATTTTAGCTGTTTGCTTGTAAGTATAAATATTTTGCCATGATTGATTATTGTTTTTATATTTTTTTAGTCTTTGTAAGCTGTTGGAGCGGGTACCCAAATACCTTAATAAGTACGTTCTTTCAATAATTGGATGATGGTAGTTTGCTTGGCCTACTGCAATCTTAGTCCAATAAAAGATATTTTATTTTACTCTCTCTGAAAAACACTTTAAGATCTTCTAATGTGACTTTCTGTATTACATAAAGCATGTGTTATTTTCACCAGTAATTATAATAAGCCCATTACACTGTGTTTGGCTAAAACGTCCAACCTTGATTCCAAGGCCGCAAGGGCTGGAAAATCCATCTTGGCAGCCTGCTGTCATTTCATTCTCATTGATAAAGAATGGGCCCTTATTTCTAGCTTGAATCAGGCTTGTTTTAACTAGCCCTTTGCTCTTCCGGAATCTGTTAGGAATCACAAATGCCACAATTATGCTACCCCTTACTGTTCCATTCAATCAGCCACAAAAGAATTGAAGCATTGGCTCAGATACACAGATGATAACAATCTGCCCATACCCAAGATGAGAATGAGAGACCCTTCTCTAGGACCCACAGTTGAGGGTGATGAAAGGTAGAGCCTTCTTGGTCAGCAGAGAGGTGCACCCAACACAAAAATGTTATTTCCATTTCCCTGAGAAGTTAAGGTCAATGGACAAAGATCTATGTCTTGCCCCAGGGGAGCATAAGAATAACTCTGCTGGATTAGACCAAAGGCCACTGTAGAGCCAGCATTTTATTTCTCACAGTAGCCAACCAATTGCCACCATAAATTGAAACATACACCTCTCCTGCCGTTGTATCTGTGCTACCAGAATTCAGAGGCACACTGCCTCCATTGAGTCCAAGACTAATAGCCTTGATAGACTGTCCTCCTTGAATTTATCCCACCTCTTTTTAAAAACCATCCAGGTTAGTGGCCATCAGCCATCTTGTGCTACTGAATTCCACTGGTTAATTAGGTGCTGTGAAGTAGTACTTTCATTTGTCTGTTTTAAATCTTCTTTCAATCAGCTTATTTGGATGACCCTTGTTCCTCATGTCTTCAGTGAGAGAGAGAAAGTTCTCCATAACATTCACAATTTTATACACCTTGATCATGTCCCTCTTCAGTCTTTCTAACCCAAAGAGCCCCAAACTTTCTAGCTTTTTCTCCTAGGGATGGTGTTTGGGCCATTTATTTTGGTTGTTCACACTTGCTCTATTTCTAATTCTATCATATCTGTTTTCAAATGCAGCAGCCAAGACTATACTCCAGATAAAAATGTGCCATAGATTTGTATATGCATTACAATATTGGCAGTTTCATTTTTAATCTTTTTCCTAATGATCCATGGTGTAAAATTTGCCTTTCTCCCCTCTAATGCATGCCAGGATGACACCTTCATTCACCTCTCCACTATAAACCCAAGATCTCTTTCATGGTTAGTTAGACAGCTCAAACACTATTTCTATAAATGTAAAGTTAGGAGTTTTTGCCCCAATGTACATCATGTTACACTTACTTTAATTGAATCAAACTTGCCATATGGTTAATTGTTCACCCAGTTTAAAAAGAACCTTCTCTCAATGATCACTTTTATTCTGGGTATTTTAGAGATATTTTCAAGTAAATTTTGCTCGTCCAGTTAATAAAAACTATCTGCTGAAGGTCCCCTCCTATCAGTAGGTATGATGGAATGAGGTACAGAGGTAGATGTTCTTCGTGGCTGTTCCTTCCTTTGTAACAGCTTATCCCCCAAGGCAAAAACAGCCTTCCAGAGAATAGTTAAAACATGCCTTTTTTAGAAGGTCTTTAGTGATTAATAAACTAGAGGAAAACTCATGTCATTATCGTTTGTTATGGTTTCCAGTTTTATTGTTTTTTATTCTATTGTTCCTTGTATTGTGTTCTGTTTCTGTACACCATCTCTTGAGTGAAGTGGTTTCTCCATCAACCATTTATTTACAGGAAATACATTATATGAAAAAGCAGACCCTAGCATCTAGCAAGGTACATCCTATCAGGAGTCAAAGACTCCATGCATACATACCTGGGAAGGAAAGCAGAAGGAAATTACTTCAGATTAGCAATCTCTCACACTAAGAGCAAGCAGGGTGACAGACAAATAGGGGACACAGTAACCATCTAAGCCCCCTTGCCTCCCTGTGCTTGGTAGGTCATGAGGTGCTAAAAGAGTCAGTGCTGCTGGATTTGGATCTCCAGCACTAATGGCTATAGTACATGTGCTGCAATCAGGGAATGTGGGATGTGCAGATTGAACATATGTGGAATAACTGTGGAAACCTGTGTAAAAATCCTTCTGAGGACCACATGTACCCTCATAAATACCCCTCAGGAAAAATAATCCATTAGGGCGTTGGACTAGGTCTACCCTGGACCATAGGATCTTGTTAAGAAACTCTGGATTTTAAATATATCCTCAAGTGTGATGAGCTGAGCTTGGCACCTTCACAGAAATAAGTTTGACAGATTCTTAAAAATGAGAAACCCAGAGAAGTGAAATTGACAAATTCACCCATCCTTAGAATGTGGAATGGAGATGAGCATTTGGAGCTTTGCAGCAGGACCCATGTCTGTTCCCATTAGGTGTGCTTCTGAACCTAGACAAGGGAAAGACATTCAGACTTTTTCCTTTCAGACAGAAAGGGATCCAAGTTACACATACTGATGTCACAAAAAAGGACTTTCTCCCTGCCACGGTCACGCAAACATTTTCTCTGCTTCAGACACTGAAACTCAAGCAGAATTTCTCCCACCCAGATCCCAAACTGGTAACTAGGAGACAAGCCAAAAACATACTTTCTGCCTCTGATCCATTCAGGACTTCTAAACACTAATCCTCTGTGTACCTCTCCTCCGGAGCCAATCCTTGCCTGGTACAGAGTTCTCTTGCAAGCTTCATTTAAAGAACGGGGAGGGGAAGGGAGGGGAAAAACATTAAAAAGAAAGGTTGGAAAAAAGTAGTCTTTTCTTCCTGTCCCAATCTTGGTCTGGAGTGGAGAACTGTGTTTGTATGTTTGGTATCTTTGGAGCAGCGTAAAGACAGGGCTTTCACTGAGCGCGGATACCCGTCTGTCACAGCTTGGAGCATTCATTTACAAACAGTATAAGCCATTCACAAGTTGCCAGGCCTGGATGCCGAGGGCAGCTTCACCCCAGAGAAAACTGCAAGAGGCTGAGAAAAGAAGCAGAGTGGGGAGAGGCAGACAGGAAGGAGGAGGAGGAGTGACAGCTGAGTAAGGCAGGGCAGTGTAGTGGTTAGGGTGCTAGACTAAGTAGTCAGGCATGAAACATTCTCTCCCGGCAAGATAGTTGTGAAGATCAAATGGGAGAAAAGAAACTTCTCAGCCTTCCTGTTGAATTTGATGCAGGGTGGGTCAGAGTAAAAATTTAACAGTTAAGAGAAAGGTAGCAGGGGGGACACCATTCATTTCATTTCATTTCATTTCATTATTTCATTTCATTTCATTTGTATCCCAACCAGTCCTGAAGGTTCTGGATGGTTAACACTCTCGTCATAAAATAAAATAACCTCCAAAGGAAGAGGAGGAAGAAAGAACAACCCCCAATATGCATTAAAAATATCCAAAATATCAAAGACATCAAAATGTAAAAAACAGGAATTACAAAAGAAATGCACCCACCCAATTACAGCACACCCACCTCCTGGGCAAGGTGGGACAGGTGGGTCTTCATAGCTTTACTAAAGCCAAGAAGGGATGAAGCTGACTGGATCTCCCAGGGACAGACTTCCAAAGAATGGGGTGGTTATTGAAAAGCCCTCATCTGAGGACCCATCAGATGGCAGCCTTGTAAAGTCAGAACCTGGAGGGAGTTGACTATTTGACCAGGCTGGACAGGCAGCTCTTCAGATGACCAGGTCCAGAGTCATCTAGAGCCTTAAAGGTGTCAACCAGCACCTTGAAATGTACCTGGGAGCCAATCAGCAACCAGTGCAGCTCCTGGGTTGCTGATTGGGTTCACCTGAATTTACCAGGATAAACGCATCACTGCCTGGCCTCCAACATTCTGTACCAGCTGTAGCTTCTGAACAGTCTTCAAGGCCAATCTAATATCTAGCACATTGTGCCAATTCAAACAGGAGTTAAGTGGGGCATGAGTGACTATGATCAAGACCTTCCAATCCAGGAATGGATGCAATTGGTGCACAGGATGTAGCTGTGCTAAAGCCCTCCTAGCTGCAGCTGCCACTGCTCAACATGCAGGAACTATGAATTGAGGACTCCCTGATTATAAACTATCTCTGAGTGGAGGAGTGCAGATCCATTCAGTCAAATATGATACATCTCTGAGGTTATTAGGTCCACAAATGCATTCCCTCTTGGAAGGATTAATCTGAGCCTGTTCCTCCCCATGCAGACCCTGACAGCCTCCAGACACCCTCAGCTGTTCTACTGTGTTGCCTGTTTGGCCCAGTGTTAAGATGTATAACTGGGTATAATCAGCATGTTGATGCTTTGGAACCCCATGCCAAAGGATGCCCTCCCAGTGGTTATATGTACTGTAGCTGTTATAGAGAAGGTAGGGAGAGGAGAGAGCCCTGAGGCATTCCACAAAATAGAGATCTCTGGGCAGAATTTCTCTTCCCCTGCCTCTGACTGGAACTATCCCTGAAGGAAGAAGGAGAATCACTGCAAGACAGAAAGATACCAGGGCAATGATATTGGAAGCTGCTGAGAGGTCAAGGAAGACCAGGAGGGTAGCTCGTTCCTGAGCCTGATCTCTCCAAAGGTCAACAACAAGCATAACCAATGCACTAACCATGCTGTAACCTGGCTTGAAACCTTATTGCCAATGATCTAAATAACCTACTTCCTCCAATGTTCTCTGGAGTTGCAGGGCCACCAGTTTCTCTATGACCTTCCTAGTAAGAGAAGGTTGAAACTGCTCTAAAGCTATCCCAAATATTCAAATCAAGCAAAGCCTTCTAGAGCAGGGAACACACCACAGGCTTGTTCAAAGGAATGGAAATGCCTCCTCACTCACAAAAAATGTTGAGTGCTGCTCAAATCCAATCTCCTGCCACCTCGTGGGAGGCCTTAAACAACCATGAGGGGCAGGGAATGGCAGAGCTAATACTACAGAGAGCCCTATCTACTTTTTAAGGACTTGTCGGCCCTACAAGACAGACCAGACTAAGAAACCATTGTAACAGCTACAAGTAACAGAATCTTGCAAGTCTGGATGTGCTTTTCCCCTACCTCACTTTATCTTTGTGTGAACTAGCCGCTCTTCCTCCTGTCCTTCATGGCCGTTCCCTCTGCCTTCTACAGGACTCACAGACTCAAAATGATCTCAGATCACAAGATGAAGCCTCCGTTATTTCTACTGGCTTTGTCCAACTCCTTTAGAATCCTTTAAAATTCTTCACACTGCTCTAAGTCAACCTCCAGAGCAGTCCTTATGGCACAAGGGGTGCCTACAGCAAGGTCCAAATAGGAAACTTGTGATTCAGAGCTAGTCTGCAGACCCAGACCCACAAGGATAAATCCTGGGTCCTCCAAAATATTTTCATTAATGATTGAATGAAGAGGTGGAGGGAATGCTTATCAAACCTACAGATGATCTAAATTGGGTGGAACAATTGCTGTCCTAGGGTAGAGAAATAAAATTTAAAACCATGTTGATTGTTTGCATAAATGGGCTAAAAGTAACTGAATGAAATTTAACAAAGACAAGTGCTCAGCTCCTTAGGAAACAAAAGTCAAACACAGGTAGATAGAATGACATTACTTGGCATGGTAATGGTACTTGTAAAAAAGACCTCAGAAGAGTATAAATTAATTAATTGATTGATTAATTTTATTATCTTGATTTATATAGCCACCCATCTCAAATACATGACTCTGGATGGCTTACAGCAATTAAAAAAACAATATAAAAACAGAATACAACATAAACACCATATAATAATAGTTATTGGCAAAGTAAATATGAGTCCTCAGTGTGATCTAGCTCTGAAGGAGGCAAATGCAGTTTTAGTTTGCATCACCAGAAACGTAATTTCCAAATCGTAAGAAGCATTCTGCATTGGTCAGACCCCATCTTGAGTACTACACACAGTTCTGGGTACTACAGTTTCAGAAGGACTCTGAGAAATTGGAACAGGTTCAGAGAAGAACAATAGAAAGGGTAATGGGATTAGATCAGTGTTTCTCAACCTTGGCAACTTTAAGATGCATGGACTTCAACTCCCAGAATTCCCCAGCCAGCATGCTGGCTGGGGAATTCTGGGAGTTGGAATCCACGCATCTTAAAGCTGTCAAGGTTGAGAAGCACTGGATTAGATAGAAAGCTCTATGAAGTAGTAAGCATGTTACACCTTGAGAAAAAAAAGCAGGGGGATAGGATAGATAGGGCTCTTCAAATAACTGAAAGCATGGCTCAGTGAAAAATGTTGAGACCTGTTCCCTCTCATTCCTAAGTGCAGGACACAGTATAATGGATTTAAGTTACAGGAAGGCAGTTTCTGACTGAGTGCTAGGGAAAAGAAAAACTTCTTAACAGTTTGAGTAGTTTGATAGTGGAACCAACTGCCTGGAATGATGGGAGGTTCCCCTCCACCATACAGGTTCAAATGGAGGCTAGACAACTATTTGGCAGAGATGTTTAATCTGGATTCCTGCATTGAGAAGGGAGTTGGAGTCCATGGTCTAAATCAGTATTTCTCAACCTTGGCAGCTTTAAGACATGTGGACTTCAACTCCCAAAATTCCCCAGCCAGCATGTGTGTATACAATGCCTGTGATCTACCAATAAGAATTTAGAACAAAATTAAACCACATGTTCATAATTACCTG
Organism: Python bivittatus; assembly: GCF_059951505.1. NCBI lineage: Eukaryota > Metazoa > Chordata > Lepidosauria > Squamata > Pythonidae > Python > Python bivittatus. Next base: position 86,747,824 of record NW_028277035.1, read on the forward strand.
GTCTTGCACAGGAACTTCAGAAGCTGCCTGAAAAGTGGGGTTGTGGATGAACTTTTGAGGAGTGTGGAAGCGAAGTCATCGTGCTGCATGAGCCAGCTCTGCTGCTGTCCCCACTCACTGTTCTGCCTTTACACCATTAAGCATATTGAAAATGGGTTTTATGCCTGTGCAAATGAAAACTCTCCATAAGAGGGGGAGATTCTGATTGAGCTCTTCCTTCTGGATGCCAGTTATGTGGCTAGAAGGTGTCATGGTGAAAGAACAATATGGTGATCTTGCTTCCTTGCTGGAAATTCCAGTGAATGGCGCTTGAGTTTATCTTGAATTCAAGGAACAAATGGGTACAACCACTATCAGTACCTACAATAGAAAAGCAGTGGACATGAATGTATATGGAGAATACAATAGACCAGTGTTTCTCAACCTTGGCAGCTTGAAGATGCATGGACTTCAACTCCCAGAATTCCCCAGCCAGTTTGCTGGTTGGGGAATTCTGGGAGTTGAAGTCCACACATCTGAAAGCTGCCGAGGTTGAGAAACACTTGTACAATGGGTGATAATTACATTTAAAAAATAGAGAGCCCCCGGGTGTACAGTTCTACTCTGTTCATTACCTAGGGAACATAAATAAAGGGCAAGACCAAGTCATGGTGATGACACCAATCTGGTTTGCTTTCGAGTGGTTCAATCTTCATCCACCAGGCTTAAAGAGGCTCAGCCTAGTGAAAAAAGGAATTGTATTGCATGGAGAACCCTACTGTAACCTTCCCCTTCATGACACTTGCCTCCAGTTGCCATGCAGGACTTGATAGCATTTGGGGGGTGCCTAAAACTGCTCGGCACAACTCCTGCGAGGGAAAGGTGGAGCAGTGGCCCCTAAAGAGAGCAGGATTATCTTCAACACGTTGAAGAGCTACAGGTATACAACGGCTTCGGTTTGCCCAGAAGAACCTTGGAATGGCAGCACCATTATTCAGATCGAAAATGCCTTTCTGGGCTGGATGGAAAAAGTGTGATCTCCCCTCCGCAAGGCGTAGGTTCTGTGCCATTGATTCCCCCTGCTGGTTCACAAGATGAATCTGGGACGGTGGTGAGGATTCTTGGACAGGCCTCTGCAAGGGGGCAAAGTGGGGATTGCTGAATACCTTCCAGGGCCAGGCAGCCTTCCAAAACCCACAAAAGCTCCCCCAGCTTGTTCTCCAAAATTAAACACAGAAATTAGTCAGTTCCCTCATTATAAGCACCTGGGAACCAGAGAACCCTTTAATCGCCTCTATAAGGGTTGTAGGGTTTTGGTGGTTTTTTTTGCAAAGCTGCTGGGCAAAAGAAAAGTCACATCCATCCAAGACTCACTAGGGATTCTTTGGGGGGTCTTGTTTTAGCTGGAGGATCAGAATCAGGTCTCTGTAAAAAACAACCCCCCCCCCCAAAAAACAGAGCATGGCCATTTGGGGAGAAAAGCAGAGCATTCTTTGGAATTGGCTGATATTGATCCATCACCAGGCAACCATGGCTTAGTAGCCTGAAAAAACAACCGGGTAACCCTCTCCTCAAAGAGCTTCTAAAGACACACACACACACACACACACACACACACACGATGCCAGTCAGTTTTATGGGCAATTGTTTCCAGTTTCTTCAAAGGCCAGAGTGTTGCGAAGGCTGAAAAGAACAGCCTGTTAAATGAACTATGAGAACCCTTGAGGGGGTAACACATTTCTTTCTAGGAAGTGTTCAGGAAATTGGAGTACACGTTGGTAATAAAGGCAAACGCTAAAAACTTTTGTAGGCCCATCTACTCTGCAACAGCAGCTCTGGAGTTCTAAAAAGGGCTCTTTGTCAGTCGCGTTTGCTCATGGTTTTGACCAAAGGGTTTTCCTGAAACCACCCAGTTTTTTTCCAGTGCAAGATGTGAAAAACATTTGCTGGGGAGAAAGAGGGATAATTAAAGGAGCTGGATGGGTAATTTTTCTTTTTTAAAAAATATTTCCAGTTCGAGGAGGAGAACTGCTAGGCCACTCACTGAAAACCCATCAGGAAGATGGAAAACTGGAAGCATCACCTTTTGAATATCTGCCTATCATACTGCCGTTAAATGTGGAGAAGTCCATATAAAGGGAAATAAAATGCTGACCTTAAAAGGACTTTAGGAATTCAGTGTTCCACAAGGATATAGCCATCATCTTCATGGGTGTTCAGGACGATGTGTATCTGCATTGCCGAGACCAAGGCTATCTATCCCGTTGGCTACAGCGCTTGCTCTGTCCCTCCCCCAGCCTTTCCAGCCAGCTTCCCTGTAGGCTGTTGGGGTTCAAAGTGATAATCCAACTGCTTTTGGCTTTTAGAAGAGAGAAGGAGCTGTGATTGTATCCTCTTCAGCTGCTACGGACGTCTTCAAAATACTTCCAAGCAGAAAGGTTGTTGCTCCCATAGACAGAATGGCCTCCCAGAACCTCTCTTCTTTCACTGAAAACTCTTGTGAGAACCCTTATTTTTCATGATGTCTTTACTACAACTCCTTAGTTCCTGTGCTTAATGGCAGAGGTACCCACATTTGGATTTGGAGAGCTCACAAGGAAAACTTTCACCGAGTGGCCGCCTATTGACAAAATGACTGCCACATAGGCTTAGCCACTCCACATCATTTCCATTTACCAGAACACCAAATCCCAATCACTCCTTTAGACACCTCAGACTGTTTCCGGTTGTCCCAGTTTGTCTTTGCTTTTTTTCTGAGTCGGCGAAAAGATTTCAAGCAAAGAACTGGAACAGGGCACCCGTCATTTTTTTCTAGCAATGCCTATGGCAGGGATAGGCAATCTGCAAGCTTCAACTGCACGAGATCCTTGAGTCATCTTTTTGCAGCCCAGGGACCCATAACCCCAACAGCACAGTTGCCTTCCATTTTGAAGTAAGGAATTCAGGAAGAGGGTTGTATAAACCCTAAAACAATGTGCCTTGGTTAAGAACCAAAGAAAACCCTCCAAACTTCTCTGAACCCCTCCTTTCCACATAGGCGATGAGGCTCGACCCACGCTGCTTCCCAAAACATGTTAAAGGTAGCTTTTGGCCCACAACAGATTCCCTGTCCCTGCTCTGGAGTCCATGAGGAGCTCAGAGGCACCCCCATCAAGGAAGACAATGCAAGAGGCTGGCACTTTTGATCGCAGCACGTGTTTCCTGCATCTTTTAAAACTTAAAACACATTTTAAAAATTGTAACTAAATTGAATAAGGAATCAGGTATGTGCCAGAGGAGGTTTTTGGAGGGACCATGTTGCTTATTTCTATCTGTGGTAATTCAGCCTGTAATTAAAGGCTAAGAATACAAGGACGCAAGACCACTCATTAGCCTGCTCGCTCTCTGCAGCTCATGCATTCAGTTTTAGGCTGTTAAGTTGTTTGGGCCCAAGGAGCTGTCCTTCTGCATTCAGGAACTGGATTCGCTGTGGAATTCAGCTTCCTGGGAATCCCGATAAAACGTTTGTTCTCCCGGATATGCATTAAAGCAGGTGAGAAAGCCTAGCCAATTCCCACCGGGCCTAGGAAAGACTCATCAAAATTTGCAGCAGGTGGGGCAGGATCACAATTCCTTGTGCCCTTTCCTAATTTCCACTTAGAATCACCCAAAGCAGAATAAACAGTGAAAAGCAAAGACAATGAGAACATCGTGGTTGAAATACTGGACTTGCGCCAGGGGCACGCAAGGGCGTGTCAGGAAAGTTAAGAGGGCAGTCACAAGGCATATAAAAAAAGAGTGGGGGAGTTGTGGCTGCCATCTTGCCTTTTTTGACCCATAGTCTGTGACTTGGTTTTATAGTGAAACCAGCCACAGCCATGAACTTGGGCCACATACACTGCCTTGCCCACAGCTGAAGTTGTGCTGTTGTAGGAAAACAGAGGAGGAGGAAGGAAAAAGGAGAACCACCTACAGCTCTATCCTGCACAAAAAGGGGCTGAGATGCCAAATCAGACTTGTCAGAATGGGGATGGATGGAAGAGAGGAGGCATTTTTCCAATGATGTAACTAATTACGATAAAACAAAGATGTTAGCACAAACTTTAGATTAACCCTTCACCTTCCTGCCCTTATGCACCTCAGTGTCTTCGACCCAGTTCCGGCATGCAGCTTGTCACTCAGTGTACGGAATGAAAGCCCCGGCTCTTTCACCGCTTCTACTGGAACCCTTTGCTCCTGATGAGGCTCCAGGAGAATAATTGAGATCTTCGAGGGAGCTTGCCAAGACTGGGCTGAAAATTGCCTGGCGCTAGGGTAAGGCGTGAAGGCAGGCATATGGCATTCATTGCATGAATGTACCTGTTAACTCCCTGTTACATTTTTTTCCTAAGAGATTTCATGTTAAAGTATGTCTCTCCAAACGCGGGTACAGCCAAGAAGCGTGTAAAGGCAAGGAGATTCTGTGTATTTCCAACTAGAAGGACAATATGCGTGCCAAGACAACCTTACAAAGAAAGAGAACATGCAGCGCAATCCCAAATTAAGTCTCCAACTGACTAGCTGATAGATTTAATTTCAGAAAGGGTCCGCATAAAGTTTCAGATAGAGCCTGAAACATCAGCACACCTGCTTGTTTGTGCTTTCAAACCACAGAAAAGACAACCTGATCAGCAGAACGGCTTCTCTCACTAATCATGATCTAGAGGGCATCAAGGTTTTCCATCAGTTTCCAAAGGCAGTGAGCACCAGTGGTGCAAAAAATTCAGATCATTTCTCTGGCTCCATCAATTAGGAATTTGCAAAAAATTGATTTAGCAGGGTGCATTTGTACTGACCAGGTGATTCTGCAAAATGACTTTGAGGAAGCATTCATGTTCAAGAAACGCCATTTATTGTTCTTTAAGACTTTGGTGGGGTGGGGTGGGGGGTGGGGGCTGAACTGCGGGCTAATTTCCCTTAAACAGTATATAGAGCATGGGAAATGTGACAGCCAGTAAGGTACATGTGAAAGCCGTACTGTAGATGGAGTTCTTCCTCATTTGGGCTTCCAACCTCCTTTCCGTGTTGCACAACTCGAGAACCACCTCTTCTGCCTCTAAAGCCTGGCTCTTCGCCTCTGAGGGAGGGCCAAGTAACCCCCTTTCCCCAGGTATGGGCTGAGGGACAAATTTAATGTTCTGTACTTCACTGGCCATCTGCCCTAAGTTTTTTTCCAAATTACCAAGCTGCTCTTGCAAACTTGCAAGGAAGGAACTTATTTGTTTAGAGTAGACCAGCTGCTCCTTAACAGAAACTAACAGAGGGTCTATTTTTAGTGATGTGCTCGGGCTGTCTTTGGTCAAGGAAGCCCCTTCTCCTTCCTGTGATGTCACCGTTGCAAGTTGCAGGATGTTCCTCAGACTGGCCATGAGGTCACTTAGGTCCTGTTGCTGGGAGTTATAGACAGTGGCTTGCTCTCGGATAGCTTCCTGAAGGCTTATAGGTCCCTTTTGGGCTTCAAAAACTAAGGCTTTTAGTTCTTGCAACCTAACTCGGTTGATGTAAGTGGAACCCAAGACCCCAATCACAGCCCCCAACACTGAGCCAATAATGGACCAGTTCTTTGTTTTTTCAGCTCTCGTTCTCTCTTTTTCATGACTTTCCCGCACCGCAGCAGAGAAGAGAGAGAAGGCTTCCCGCTCAGACTCCTCAGCTGTTAGGTAGGTGATCCGGTATCTTTTCTCCTCCTGTAAGAAAGCCAACAGATCTTATTAAAATCCATCACCACCACAACAAGCCGGCAGCATGTTAAAAGCCTGAAGAAACATAATAGGTTCCATAAAGAAACCCAGTGCATCAGACAAGATGGAATGAAGTCAGCCCTGTTTTACCACTCCCTGCTCACGTGCCTTTTTCAAGGATTAGCTGTGCGGATATTTAGAAGTGAAAATAAAATACTTCATCTGCTAATTTCTGCAGCTCAAGTTGCTGACAAGTAGTCCTCGACTTACAACAGCAATTGGGACTGGAATTTGTCGCTAAGCGATGCAGTCGTCGGGGAGGGTGCAGAAGGCGTGGCGTGGGTTGGGGAGGCTGCAGAGGGTGTGGCGAGGTTCAGGAAGGGTGCGCAGGGATGTGAGGGTGTGCGCAATAGTGTGGTTTGGGTTGGGAGGGTGCAAGGGGGTGTGCAAGAGGCATGGCAGGGGTCAAGGAGGGTGCGCAAGGGTGCACAGTGAGGATCAGGGAGGGTGCATGGGTGCACAGGTGGGTCAGGGAGGGTGAATGGGGGTGTGTGAATGGCCAGCCCTGCATGAGCGCAGAGGGGCTGGAGGTGAGTGCACAGGTGGGGAAGACTTACCCCAGTGACTTGCAGCCTTCCGTCTCGGCTTCCCCACTGATTTTCTGGGGAAGCCGGTAGGGAAGGTTGTAAATGGTGATCATGTGATCACTGGGCACTGCAACCAGTCGTAAGTGCAAAATGGTTGACAAGTGCCCAGATTGCAGTCACATGATTGCAGGGGTGCTGGGATGGCTGGAACTTGAGGACTGGTCGAAACCACCATTTGTTCAGTGCTGTCGTAACTTTGAACAGCCACTGAACAAATAGTTGTAGGTCGAGAACTGTCAGCCCTCCCAGGTAAACCAGACAGGAAACACTGCATGAATTTAGACATAAAACCGATCTGATTGTAGGGTTCATCAAACCTTCTTCAAGAAACATTCATCTGATGTGCATGCTGTAAAGAATGAAACTGAATCCCTAGCATCCTCACTTCCAAGAACTATATGCAGGAAACACAGGAGAGACACTTACAGCCTCTAGCCTTGAAGAAATGCTGCCAGTCAGTATAAACCAGTGTTGTCCAAACTTGGCCACTTTAAGATGAGTGGACTTCAACTCCCAGAATTCCCCAGCCAGCCATGCTGGCTGGGGAATTGTGGGAGTTGAAGTCCACTCATCTTAAAGTGGCCAAGTTTGGACAACACTGGTATAAACAGTGGTGAGTTAGACTGATCAATCATTTAAGCAGCAAATATCCATATGTTCTAGGTAGCAAATTGGAATCTCCCCAACCAGACTGCCCAATTCACCAGGTTATTCAGAAACAGAGGCACCAACATATACATAAGAAGCTGCATTACATGGTGTTGGATCACTGGTCCATCTAGCCTATATTACTGGTACTGACAGGCAATAGCTTCTGGCATTAGGATCAGTGACTGAATCTGGGATCTTTAGACAAAGCGTGTGCTACAAAGTTTCTCTCCTAAAATGGGCATAGCCACATACATATGAGGGACGTTTTTAAACTGGGTAAGCCCATTTCAGACTTCCACTAAAATTTCCATGTGCTTTCCACCTCAAAATAGTTTTTAGCCATTCTACCAGTGAACTTTACAGAAGACTCTGCAACCTGGAACCTCAGAATAACCCTAGCCAAGATCTCTCTCTGCAGTTTCACCAAGAAGTGCCTACCTTATTAACACGGAAGAGCACAATCTGCTCCTCAGCATGATTTGCTCAAGAGTAAATTTCACAAACTCCAGTGGGATTTACTTCTTAGTAATTAATAGCATGCAGATTAGAGCTCTACATGAGAAGGGAGATGCCAGATGTTCAAGCTGGCTTTAGAAAAGGCAGAGGAACACAAGACATTATTGCTGATGCATCCTGGATAATTGGGAAAGACAAAGAATACCCGAAAGAAATCACTTCATTGATTATAGAATGGCCTTAGATGGTGTTGATCATGTCAAATTGTGGAATGGGTTTTAGAAAATGGGAATCCCAGAACATCTCATTGCAAAACCTATATACAGGTCAGGAAGTCACAGTACAGACAGAACATGCAAAACAGACCAGCTCGAGATTGGCAAAGCTGTATCCTCTTCTTTTATTTATTTAACCCATATGGAGAATATATATTGAGGAAGTTGGACTGAAGATGATGATCACGGTTTTAAAATTGAAGGAAAAAACATCAATAACCTGTCCTACGCTGATAATTCTACTCCGATAGCTGAAAATGCAGTTGATCCACAAGCTCTCGTAATGAAAGCCGAGGAGCATGGTGAAAAAATGGGATGAGGTTAAATATAAAGACCAAACTAATGTCAGTAGGTACAGCAACCAGCCTTAGAACTGACAGTTAAGATGCTGAAAGGATGGATGGCATCTGCCTTTTAGGATCAACTGTCAACAGTAAAAGAACCAACACTCAAAAATACGCCACAGGCTAGCACTTGGTAGAACAGCCATGAAGGCCTAGCCAAAGATATTCAAATACAGTGGTACCTCGGTTCACGAACTTAATTCGTTCCGCGACTCTGGTCGCGAACCGAATTGGTCGTGAACCGAATCAAATTTTCCCATAAGGTTCAATGTAAATACGGTTAATCCGTTCTGACCCCTCCGAATTTGGTCGCCAACCGATTTTTGATAGGGTCCCGAATCAAATTTCCCCATAAGGTTCAATGTAATTACGGTTAATCTGTTCTGAACCATGTTTTTTTTTTAAAACCACAAAAATATGACACAAAGTACAGCACGAAGAGAGAGAAAGCTAACCTTGCTCGACACGACTTCTGGCATGGAGGACAGGAAGGCGGGTGGGGAGGTGGATATTGCTTGGAGGGAGAGTCCCCTTCCCTATAGGAAGCCGTGACCATGTGTCACGGGAGGGAAAATGGCCGCGGATCCTGTTCATAACCCGATCCGGTGTTCGCGAACGGAGGCAAAATTTTGCGAACGGGGCTGTTCGTGAACCGAACTGTTCGTGAACAGAAGCGTTTGTGAGCCGAGGTACCACTGTACTGGGATGTGTCTGTATCTACAAAGATCAGAACAGTGCAGGCGATGTGTCCAGTTAAAGTTGGAAATCAGATGGAGTATCAGTGTTTTTGAACTTTGGTGTTGGGGAAGAGAATACCATGGATAGTTAAGAAAACACAGAAATGGACCATTGAACAAATGAAGCCAGAGTTGTCACTCAAGGCACGAATAACCAGGCTCAAATTATTATACTTGGTATACATTAGGCAAAGACCTCACTCTCTGCAGAAGTCTATAGTGCTGGGAAAGATGGAAGGAAAAAGAAGAGGATGACCATCAGCAAATGGATGGACTCTATTACAGCTGTGATGAGTACACCATTGGAAGGCTTCAAGGACCAGACATATAGATAGAGATCAACCTGCAGAAACTCTATCTACATGTCAAGGGTCAACGCAGACTCGATGGCACATAAGCAGTCAATCAATTAACAGAAGATCAGGCTAGCAAAGCTCCTAATCAAAGCAGCCAAGCTGAGTACCAGCGAGAATGCTCTTCACTCCAGTTGCTGTGAAGATGAGAGGGAAAGGACTATGTCCTCATCCCAGGTTTGTGGGCTTCCCAGGCTACATCTGATTGCTCCTTATGGGAAGAAAACACCGAACAAGAAGCACCTTTGCTTGGATTTAGATGGGTCTTCTTACATTCTGATTAAGCCCACACTGTGGCTTTGTTCAGATAAGATGACCAGAAAGACATATTCCTTTTTCTCCAGATACTGCTCTGGAGGAACATAGACTCCACTATATGACAATCAGCATCAGCCTATTATTTCTCAAAGTCTTTTATTACAAAGAGCCCCCACCTCATTCCTACTACTGAAACAGGATGAAATCTCATTTCCTTTTGGCCTGCAATATTTTAAGCTTCTCTGTTACAAGGGTCTGCCTCCTGAACTTGACTCAGCATTCATGCTCTAAAGCAAGTTTTGTAGATACTTGATTATTTGTGGCAAATGCTTCATTTGAGTATCAGTGAGGTTCTCATTTGTTGCACTGAATTTTGAAGGAGGTTTTAAGGGGGCAGATTAATCAGCTCTTGTTTGCAATCTTTTAAAGAAGTAATTTATGATGATTATAAACATTACTAGCGAGTAACAGGAAATATGAAAGCCTACAAAACTATCAGATTAAATCTGCTGTGTAATATGAGAGCAAGGGCAGAGGACAGCTTGGGACGCCTTGCAATGCGCCTGGGGAAGGAATAAGGCTCTGCCTGGCCTTGTCCCTGTGATGACTAATTTCTCTCATCTTACAGATTTCAATAGTTGCCACTAAAAACAAATCCTTAACTGCATAATTCCACTCTGAGCTCCCCTTTCTTGCTCACAGAAGAGTGTAACAAAGAAATAAAATCCAGGTTTTAGATTCCTTGCAATTGGTCTTTCAATGTTGTGTTTAGTCCACGATAGTAGCATTTGCTTTGGGGAACAGCAACGATTCTTCTGCTTTATCAGATGGTGTTCCTGCCATTCTTTCCCTTTGGAACAGGATGGTTGTGCAAACACATCTGGGATGCTGGGAAGCAACTCCATCTGCTTGATTAGAGAGCAACATCAGCCAGACTATAGGAGCACAGGTCCCTTCCTTGTTTCTCATGACCAGTCTCTCCCAAGGGAGTGGAGCACAGCCCTTGTTTTTTTGTTTTCTTTTAAACTCATCATGAAGCACATTTTGGAGGGGAGCAAAGGGAAGATGGAAACAGCTTCAGCAATGAATAGAAAGAGCAGAAAGAACAGGCTGCAGTTCTGAGAGTGCAAAGGCACCACTTTACAACGGGATTGTTGGGACACTACTTTCCCAGACACTTTGTGAGGTCACACAACAGAATCATGTTGTCAAGTGCTATTGGGGAAGTGGACAGATCAGAGGGTTTGACAATGCACTAGCTAAGCCATGTTCGTGATGTGTAGCACCTTCTCAGCCATGGGGTTCCCAACACTGGAGCTCATTTCAAGGAAGCACACAGGGAAAAAGAATCTGAAGACGAGAAAGAGGATCTTATACCCGAAGGGGTGGGGGATTGTAGCCAGAGTGAATAGGCACATTAATTCAGAAAACAATCTGCCCTCTCCAAGCCTTAGGGTCAGCTGCTCCAAGCTCAACAATTCATTGCCAAACTGTAATTCTGCAATGTGACAAAAGGGGAAGAAAATGAAATACATGGGAAATCATACAAATTGCACATAACACATTTTAAGTTATGTCAAATTAAGTCTGTGTCCTTGCACTATTCAATTTTCTGAACGTGGCTCATGGCATGCCACGCAAAGGGATACCCCTCCGAAAAAATCTGCGCTTTCCCAATTCAGATGTGGAGGGAAATACCCATGTGAATCCTATCCATAGTTCTCAGAACGACATCCTTTTTATTCAGTAGGATTTGCTCTTAAATAACAGTGCGTATGATTGCTCCCCTAACATGGAAGAAACCTGTAGCAAAGATGTTCTTGGGAAAGGATTTTTCCTCTTACATTTTGGAAAGACTTCTTCAGAGAACGTAACACTCCCCTTTGGAATTTCTTAATACAAGATATGATGATGGCCCCAGGCTTAGAAAGCTGGAACGGTGCATGCCATATTTTGAATGAATCATGTCTCAGTGGCACCACATATGCTTTGAGTGCAAAAAGCCTGAAATTCAATCTCTATGATGCCTAGGGAGAGCAGGAAAGACCTATTTCAAACCTTGTAGAACTGCTTTTAGACATTATAGAACACCTTTCTCTCATTCTCTCTGGATGGCCATGTTGGCTGAGGACTCTGAGAGTTTCAGCCCCAATACATCAGAAGAGCACCAAGCTGGAGAAGACTAGCATTGTGAGCTTGATAGACTGACTTAGCATAAAGCAGGAATAGTCAGTTTTTTTAGCCAAGGGGCTTGACATCACTCTACACAGGGCTGGCTTTAGTAGGCACTGGTCTAGGGTACCAAAGCTTAGGGGTGCTAATGCTGCCCCTCCCTCCAAATAATTCTAAAAATGCAAATCTTCACATCAACTGGAAGTGGCGCCATCCGTCAATGAGGTCTAGGGGCACCATGTACCCTTGAGCCAGCACTGACCCTACAGATTGGCTAGTGGGCTACAGGAGGTATTTTGGTAATGCAACTGAAAATTTTGGGCCTCATTTTCATGGCCTGGATGGGTGTTAAGGATGGAAATGGCTGTGTTTTGTCTTAGAGAAGCTTGGCACACCTGATTTCCATCCTTATTTTGACATTGTAGCCATTATGCCATTGAATTCTGAATTCTGGGATGCTTTGAGAACTCCAAATGAGGAGCCAGGAGGGCCTTGTGCCAGTTGCAGGTTATTTACCCTTGGTATATTTATGTTTAAGTAGAACTTAAGTTCCACTGTGCCCAAAAAGACTCACGTTCTCCCAACAAGCATGTTTAGCATTGCAGCTGGAGATGAATGCCCTTAGGAATACAGCTGGAGAAACAGAGGAGCCCACATGGTTTGACTGTGGGCTTCCCAGGAACATCTGGCTAGCTGCTACACAGGAGATGATCCTGGACTAGATAAGAATCCTGCTCCAAGTAAGAATACTGTTCCTGCCTGTGAAACCAGTCAATATTCTTCTCAGGGAAGTATTAAATTTCTTGATCATCAATACAGTGTATTTATAATGAAACCTGTTGTGCAATCCAACCTGTATAGCAAGTCCTAGCCATCCATCAAGTTGGATGTAAAAAGCAGGTAAGCCTGGAATTATGTGTACAGAACAGAAGGAAAAGAAACTAATAGGTTGCATTACTTTTCCCTGCTGTAAGGCAAAAATGGATGAAATGTTTTGTTTCAACTCTTTCCCCTCCCACCCCACCCCTCATTTACTTCCACATCACCAAAATTAAACATGCATATTTTGGGAACTGAAGGAATGTCAGACCTTCTTAAAAGTACTTTCAAAAGGAAAGCTGTGTTCTAGATGGATGGCAAGTTGGCGAACAGCAAGGGATGGGAACTATGCCAAAAAGAAAAAAGAAAAAAGAAAAAAGAAAAGAAAAAAGAAAAGAAAAGAAAAGAAAAAAGAAAAGAAAAAAGAAAAAAGAAAAGAAAAGAAAAGAAAAGAAAAGAGAAAAGAAAAGAAAAGAAGAAAAGAAAAGAAAAGAAAAGAAAAGAAAAGAAAAGAAAAGAAAAGAAAAGAAAAGAAAAGAAAAGAAAAGAAAAGAAAAGAAAAGGACATATTGCTAAAAATATCATGAATACATCAGGAGGAGGAGAGCAGCCAGGGGAACAGTCAGATTGCTAGTTGACAAAAGGTTTGCTAAAAAGAGAAAGATTGCAGAGAAGTTTCATGGAATTCTTGTTTTGGAAAGATATCCATGCCTGGATGGTTTTTTTCAGGAAGGAATCTGAAGGATTAAGTCAAGCAGAAGCAACTAGTGATAGAATTCTTGAAGTATTTAAAAACTTGAAATTCACTGATCATCTAGAAAAAATAGGCAACAGTAATTAAAATTAGGTTTCCCTAAAAATGCATTGAAAAGTTGTGGACATAATGCTGAGTTTTAAGAAGACTACTGTTGTCCATCCGTCCGTCCGTCCGTCTGTCAAATTTGTATGCTGCCCATCTCCCCCAGCGGGCGACTTATCCTAACATCTGACAGGTAAATTAGTAATTATTACTTCTTCAAAGAACATATAATCAAATTATGGAAATAGATGGAGGCTAAAGCAGTAATGACAATTTGTCATGATGGCTACTGTGTTAACTCCAGAACCAGAGGTGTGTTATTCTTTTGAATACCAGACTTTGGAGAGCACAACAGAAAGTCCTATTGTTCCTATGTCCTGCTTATTCTTATGGCCTGTCCAGAGGTTTCTGACTGGTTGGTCTGGGAAACAAGATGTTGGACCAGATGGATCCTTCATTTCATCCAGTCTGTTTATGATGTTAATCTAAGCCTCAGCAGCCTTTCGTCACGGTTTGAGAGCAACAATTGGCATGTAGAGAGGACATCTTGAGAAATGAAGGACAACAAAAAATAGTGGTCTATGATTTTATCTACTTTTTATTATTCATTTATTGTTATTAATATAAAACTGCTTTATTATAGTATATTTGGCATGGGGCGAAAAAAAGGGCGAAAAACCAACCCTTCAGTGTGGCTAGCACCTTGAAGATGCTCCCATATGTTAACATCTTACTGACCATCAACATCTTGGAAGACATTATTTGTGTATGTGTTTGGTTTCTATTCTATTTTTATTGTATTTTATATTGTTTTTATTGTATTTTAATATTTATTGCTGTTTTATTGTGAACCGCCCAGAGTCACTTTTTGTGAGATGGGCGGTATCTAAATTTGAAATATAAATAAATAAATATTTTATATCACATTTTGAACAGATTTGTACCCTTTGATAACAGAGGCTGGGCAATTCAGAAAGATAATATAATAATTAAAGAAGACAAGGTTAACTTACTGAGTTCTGTTACTGAAAGATGTGGCTTGCTGGTTACTGGCGTTAAAAATAATCAAACCAGTTTATCCAGTCTAAATAAGGCACTGATGGTGAATGGAGCCTTCAGATGTAGAAGCAAAAGAACATTAAAACCCATCTGTCATAAAAGGGATTCTTTTCAAGACTGCCCTCATCCGGCTGAACTCATCTTACAGAATGCTTGTTACAGGGAAAACTTGGCTACTGGGATGGAAGTTACATCTCCATCAAGGATTTGAAGAGTGTAGGTCAGTGTTGTCCAAACTTGGCCACTTTAAGATGAGTGGACTTCAACTCCCAGAATTCCCCAGCCAGCCATGCTGGGAGTTGAAGTCCACTCATCTTAAAGTGGCCAAGTTTGGACAACACTGGTGTAGGTAAAACAAATATGTTTCATGCAACTCCTTCTACACTCACATAAAGGAAACATGTTATGATGCCCTGGAATGCTGGACTGCTACTGACTCAAGGTCCACATTCCACAGTGCTGGGGGAGGCGGTCCAGGACCAGATATGGAGGAAGATCCAGGTCTTTAAGGGGTAAAATGGGTGTCTTAAGCCTCTGTAAGGCTTAATGTGTCTCTCAAAATTTCTCAGCCCTAATTCTTAATTTAAAAAAAACCCGCTAGGACAAAAAAGAGATGCTAGTGGCCTGTATGTGACAGTATTTTTTGCACTCCTGCTCTGGAACCTAGAGAAGGCTGCATGTGTTCTTTGCTTTAAGAACAGTGACAAGAGCTTTGCACAACGCTATTGTGTATTACATGGATGAGAATCTCTCATTCAGCCTGCAGGATCTAAAGCACAATTACTACCCGCTTAGGCAATCTGAGGCTGTGTTTGCGCCTACAAGCACTAGGGAGCTTGCTGGAGCCCACATTTCACGTGCATCAGTCATGAGGATAGAGAA
Organism: Python bivittatus; assembly: GCF_059951505.1. NCBI lineage: Eukaryota > Metazoa > Chordata > Lepidosauria > Squamata > Pythonidae > Python > Python bivittatus. The sequence continues at coordinate 86,762,954 of NW_028277035.1, forward strand.
ACAGCCCCCCCCCAACCCTCTAAGCAAGTCATGCAAATGTACACTACTTCACATTCTAGGAAAGGCAAGAAGTACAAATGAGGTTCAATCCTGCTTAGCTTTTCAGGATCAGCCAAAATCAGCTAAGTGCTGCCACCTACCTGGCTAAAGTCTCCTTTCAGTAGACCCTAATTACTAGTTACTTCATGGATCCATCCATGGATTTTTCTTGGCAACGATATAGAAGTGGTCTGCCAATGCCTTCTTCCAGAATGCTTTTTCAAATTTCCAGTCTGGCCTACAGACCAGGGATTTCCTTGTACTGTAGTCTCCCACCATAGCACTAATTAGGGCTGATTCCACTTATATGCTTCAACCAAGATTAGCTTGCAGCACTCATCAAAGGATCTTTATAGACTGAGATTCTTTATAGACTAAGTTTCAGAACTGCATGTTCTATGTCCAGTACCAATTTCTACTCTTGTAGACTGCACTTGTACTATGGGAAAGAAACCATAGAAAGCTATAGAACGTGCTCCAGCTTCCAGAATTGCCAATTATACAGAATGGTTTGCTTGCTTGCCACAATATAATGAAGCTGTTCTGCCAAGCCTCTATAAGGCATAGCCTTTGCTCCAGTAAGACTAGAAATCTTATTTTATAGGCCAATATTTTACCTCCCCAGTGACCCATGCCTTCTTTCTTGCTTCCACGCTATTAATGATCCCTGCATCAAAGACTCCTGGCCTTTGCCACATAATTAATAATAAATAAAAATATGAATAACCTCTTCCACACATTCACTCATTTAGAAACAGATGGGATGGCTTGTTTGACAACTACAAAGCTACAGAGAACCGTATTCTGGTCTCAAAGGTTGGTCAAAAACTAAGAGATGTGGGGAGAGGGGCTTATTTTCCCCTCCTCCTCAGAAATTCATCCTTACACCAGAAAAGCAGCTTGGTCCCAACTATGTATGAATGAAGATACAGCTACAGGAAGCTTCCAGAAAGAGAGTTAGACTCTAATTCAGTGTTTCTCAACCGTGGCCATTTTTAAGATATATGGACTTCAGCTCCCAGAATTCCCCAGCCAACGTGCTGGAAATTCTGGGAGCTGAAGTCCACATATCTCAAAGTTGCTAAGGTTGAGAAACACTGCTCTAATTCAGCTGACCCTTCTTCCAGCAGTTTTGGCATCAAATCATCCCTGTGAATCCATGGGGCACTCCAGGAGTCGTTGCCAGTTTGCAATTGCTCCCGAATTAATTGTCATTTACTTCTCCCCATCTGGATTCAAATGGCATGAGGAGCTGTGGCTGAAGTCAGGAACCTTACTACAAGCCAGGGTTCCAGGCTGTCATGAAAGTGGAGAGCTTTAAATGCAAACATGGGTTTGCAGTGAGCTGGGATAACACACCTCAACATACCTAACCTTTCATAAGCTGCCTTAAGAAATACCAAATTGAAAGGAAAGTGCCATTATTCAAAATAATCAATAAAGAAAATGTCTCGCCAGAATAAATTTAGCAAATCCAATTATCCAAATGTGATATGTAGCTCGTTGAAAACGCTCTCTGCGTATAAAAGGTCAGCATATTGTTAGCATTTTTGCTGATAAATCTAACGTTTCATTTCTTTAAACAAAAGCTCCAGTGCAACAGAATTTGGCTAAGCTCCCTCCTAATTAAAAGAAACACTTCCATAACTAGTCAACAAAACTGTGACAGCTTTTTAATTGGAAGTTTTATTTTTCATTTGCATGTTTTAACATAAGCCAACCTGAAGCAGTTCCAAAAGAGAATGAATGAAAGTCCAAAAATAAACAAAATTCAAAAGACTGGTTCAGATGCCGCCAACATTTTGGGCTATTCTTACCTGCAATAGCTTGTGCTCCAAAGTTGCCAGTTCCAAGTACTGAGCATCCTCACGTGAAACTCTGTCTAAACGGTCCCGAATTTCTTTCAGTTTGAGCTGCTGGGCCTCCCACGTTTCACGAGTTTCTCGTACGATCCCTCGAGCAAACATAAACTGTTTTTCAGCCTGGAAGACATGGGGTGAAAAAGGAAGAGCTGACTATGTACTTATCTGATAGCTTAACTAGGGCACATCTGAACTGCAAAACCTCAGACTACCACCAGATGGCAGCAGAGAGTACAGAGTGTTTTGAATCTTTCCTTCCACCTAGCGGTTATGGGGATGTTTGCAGCCCAGATCCACAGCCCTGGCCAAATCCACTGGAATGCTAATACTTGCTTGCTCCAACTAGCATATTTGGCCATGCTGGTTGTGAATTTGGCAACTACAATGCTGGCTTCAACTAGCATATTTTGGCCTGATTGTGAATTTGTCAACTACAATGCCAACACATCCAGAAGGCACCAGACGGAGAAAAACAAACTTATGCTAACAATAGTAGACACCCATACTGCAGAAAGGATGGGACACAAATGATCAGAGAAATATTACATTTGTGAGTAATATTTTCACCCATTTTTGCCTTTCAAATCCATGGACAAGAGTCAATTACAGATGGTTCTTATTTAATGACCACTCATTCAGTGACAATTTGAACTTGCAACAGTGGTGAACGAGTGGCAGTCACAACCAGACCTTGTACTTATGACCGCTGCAGTGTCCCTGCAGTCATGTGATCATGATCCGGGTGCTCGGCAACCAGATCGTGATTATGATGTTGCAGCGTCCTGCTGTCACATGATTACAATTTGTGACCTTCCCTGCCAGCTTCCCACAAAGAAAGTCAATGGGGAAGCCAGCAGGCAGTTTGAAGTTGTGGCTACATAAGGTCCTCACTTAACAACCTGCATGATCCTTGTTTAACAATGGCAACTGGGACTGCCAGAACTGTCATCGCTAAGCGGTGCAGTCATGTGATTTTTCAACTTACAACTGCATCACTTAACAATGGAGTTTCTGATCCCAATTAGTGTCATTAAATGAGGATGACCTATAAAACAGTAAAATAAAAATATTACTGGAAAAAATGAGAAAAAGGAAACCAGTAGCAATTGAAAGGATCGGGTAAAACACTCAACCCAAAGTCTTCCTCAAGGAAGAGTCTTCACAGTGTAGTGAAAAGCTGTTAAAACGGTCACAACCAGGCCTTCTCCTTGACTTTGGGACGCATCGTAGAGCCTCCCTAACTAGTGAAATAAGCAGGCACTCCCACCAAAGGCAGCCTTTGAAGAAATTATATCCAGATGGACCAGTTATCCCCTCATTACCTCTGTCACTTTTCCCTGGGCTTCTCGGACTTCATTAATGCCAACAAATTCCTCATATTTGTCCCACCAGCTTTGCGTAGCTGCAGAGATTCGCTGAACGGAGTGTCTTCCCAAATCCTTTCCAGCTCCAGAGAGGCGGCAAAGAAAAACTTTAGCTGTTTCCATCGCGTTGGCTGCTTCAGACTTTTTGGAGGCCGGAGAGCAGTACGTCCTCGTAAGGGATAACAAATGGGGACGATGCATTTTGTGATGCTCTGACAGCAAGTGAACTAGCACGTCCAGGCACTTCACTGAACCTGAACACACAAGGCCACCATTGTGAAAAACAAATACCTATAAGGATACAGAAGGGAAGGCAACAAGAACACCATGTGAGAAACCCATAAAAAAACTCATCTACGAAGATTTTAAAAAAGCAGTCAGCAGGTTGAAATGAGTGTTCAAATTAATCTCTACATCTGGAGTCACCCATACAGTGGCATGACGTGTTAATGCAGTCACTATGCCCAAATTGTCACACTTTGGTTCACACCAGCTTCTTTTTTCTTTTTCTCTATAGAGCTGAATGGATCATTTCCTCCATTCATATGCACTGAAGCAGAAGATTTATCCTACAAAAACTGTTTTGAGGAGATGGAATCCCATCCTCATCAAGCCCCTTGGGTGGATGGGCTACTCCCAGATATGGACATAAAGGTGGAATATAAACTGCAAAAATAAAAAAATAAGGAAAAAAAGCTTTTCCTACACATTGCCCCATGCCCCATATTCTTCATTTCCAGCTTCTACCCTGTATTCTCTCTCCCCTTCTCTTGGGTGGAGAAATTCAACACATACATATTTTTTTCTGGATGAGGAGTAGGAAGAAACATTGAAGATGTTGAAGACCCTTAGTTTTCTTAACTTAAAATATGTCCAATAGAGACCTAATTGATTGATCTATACAAACAGGCAGTCAAGTCCATATCAGCTGTGCTCGGATTCTCATTTTCCATGCAATAAATTTGTTTACATCAGTTTCTATATTAGTTTGCAACTTTAGCAAAAAGCCCCCCCCCAACTTGCCAAAGAATATATTTATATTTCTGGAAGCATTTCTAAGGTAGGCCTTTTTATATGTACCTATCCCAGTATTTTCCTTAAAATATTCCGTTTTGGGTCCTTACTTATACAATGCATTCATGTGCATGTTTCTGTGCAGATTTTTGAACACCCCACATTTTTAAAAGTGTGGAAAACTGTACGTTTGAAGAAGGAGATGGCTATAAAGTTACTTTTAAATCAACTGGTCTTGAACCTTGAAGAATGTCAACCAGCTGCTAACCTTCCCTTTTGAAACAAGGATCCGGGGCAGTGGTGACAGCAGTTCAATGCCAGGCAACTCTTGGATGACATGAGTTTTTATTTAAGACCCTTTCTAATGTGGCTACTAGACTACTGCATGCAACTAAATCTCTGAGTGGTTTTTGACCATGAGATCGATTTCAGATTAGCTGCCCGGATGGGAAATAGGGACTGTAGGACACGATGATCCAGTGGTTCCGTCCCTACTTTGCTGACTGATTCCAGGTGGTGCAAGGAATCAGTGTTTCAGATTACGTTACTTTGCTATGGACTTCTAAAGGCTTTATTTGCTCCCCATGCTTTTTAATCTTTACATGAAACCATCATCAAAGGGTGATTACTGCAAAAAAAGTGAAGGTGAAAGAAATATAGTGTATAATGTGCATAGAAAAAAAACAATGCAAAGAAAGAAGTCAAAGAGAACAACGAATGTATAAAATTAAAAGAGGCAGGGAAAATGTAGAGCAATGTTGATAAACATTTAAAAAATGCTTTGGAAGCATGTGAAGGGGACAAAACCAGGAGCCTCCAGCAGAATGACTGGAATTTAAAACAAAAATGATGAAATGATTTGGGACGAAAGTAAAGTGAGGGAATGCTGGAAGGAGGATTTTAAAGATTTGCATGGAAATGATAGTGATATTGAAATGAATGAATACCCCTTTTCTGTATCTTGCATAATGTGGTTGTCTTGAAGGCAGTCCCTAAACAAGTTATGGATGTTGGGTTTGAATGTATCTAGAAAACCAGTCATAAAAATTAGTCTAGACATTTGGAGTCAAAAGTCATATGTCATCACCCAGGCCTGTCTACCATCCTGTTGTGTACTTATCCAAACACAGACACTGTTCTATCTTAGCTGACATAAGCTGAGACAAATAGAGATAAACACATCTGCTCACCCATAGTAGCTTTTTCATGGGAAACTTCTTTGCACAGCTTCGTGTTGTGCACCAGTTGCACCCATTCCTGGATCGTGCGGCTCTGCTCACAGGCACTCATGCCCTAGCCATCTCCCAGAGAGACTACTGCAACTTGCTCTACATGGAGCTGCCCTTGAAGAGTATCAGGAAGCTTCAGCTGGTACAAAATGCAGCAGTGCGGGCAGTTGTGTGTGCCCCTAGAACGGCACGTTACACCTCTGCTCTGCGAACTGCATTGGTTGCCACTCTGCTTCCTGGTCCAATTCAAGGTGCTGGTTTTGACCCTTAAAGCCCTTCATGGCATGGGGCCAGGCTATCTGAGGGACTACCTCCACCCAATTACATCTGCCTGTCCCATCAGGTCCAGCAGAAGGGGTCTGCTACGGGTTCCGTCTGCAAAGGAGTTATATATCTGGCAGGACCAAGGAGACAGGCTTTTTCTGCCGTGGCACCCTGTGGAACATCATTCCCCCCAGGGTGAGACTGGCCCCATCCCTGACATCCTTCCAGAAGTCCCTTAAAACATGGCTGTGTCCTCTGACTTGGGGATCTCAAAGAAGTGGTGAATTAGTGACATGGCTGTATTGCCTATAATAATAACTCTCTCTGCTACTCTGGTAGTAGTCATCCTGATTGGCGCTCTTCTTTATAGAATGTTTGTTAATTGCTAGTGTTTTTAAGTGTTAGTTTTTATTATGTGTTTTTATTGTATGCCACCCAGAGTTAGGCCCATATTCTGTGAGATGGGCAGCTACATAAATATGTTCCTATATATATAGGAGGCTGGCAAGGGGGAAGAGAAAATGGAGATTAAAGACAGACTTCTGGAAAGAAGGAGGAGCAATGGCTGGTAGATCAAAATGGATTCTAGGCAGCCCCATCTGTTGAAAGCTGGCTGGTTCAAGGAGAACCCATGACAAGACTCTTGAAGTGGAACTGGGTGGGGATCTGAAAACCACGGAAAAAAGAAGAGGGGCCAAAAAGGGACATCTTCCTGGCATGTATGGCTTCCTTAGGAGGCTGAAGAGACAGAAGGAACGTTGCCCACCAGAGACTGCCAGCCAGCATAATTAACCCCTTGCTTAACTCAAAGTAGGAGGTAGGAACGGAATACAGAAAGAGCATTGCTGCATTTAGTCAACACTGTAGGCTGCATATGTATCCAGCAGAGAGCGTGTGAAGTCCGCACATCTTAAAGTTGCCAAGTTTGAGAAACACTGTTTTAAAATGTATGGCCAAAGGCATGCAAATGAAGCTGTGTTATGGCTTTGTGGCCACTTTGCTATTACTTATCAGAAAGGGAACGAGAGCTGGGAAAGTGAGCATGCTGTAATGCAGTGTTTCTCAACCTTAGCAACTTTAAGGTGTATGGACTTCAACTCCCAGAATTTCCCAGCCAGCTTGCTGGCTGGGGAATTCTGGGAGTTGAAGTCCACACACCTTAAAGTTGCTGAGGTTGAGAAATACTGCTGTAATGTATACTGCCTGAAATGCTTTACATGAACGAGCTACCATAAGAAGGCCATGCCCAGAATATGAGGGCAAGAGGACCTATCTCTCATATTCCCCAGTTTTTAAGAGGTGTACCAACCCTTTCTTTCTAACACCCAGGTTTATACCTTTTTTAGAGCCACTGCTACCTCCAACCCTTATTTCCATGTCCAAGTCACAGCTACGGCATACGGCAATTTTCCCAAGTTCATCCCAGAATACCAGTTATGGTCTCCCCGGGCAAAGAGCTGAGGTTCTATCATTTGTCCTCTGCTAAAAGTGTAACTGATCACCCCTGAGTGTAAGACTGCTTTTAATTTTCTTGGGAACTCCCAGGGCTCCTAAGTATGGCAACAAGTCTTGACTGGGCTGTAAAATACTTTTATAGTTTAAAAAAAGCTCCTAGGGTTTCTATGTGGTTTCTGGACATCCTTCAAAATGCTGTTTCCCCAAAACCAGCCCCGTACTGGGTTACAATTCTCACTCATCCCCGCTAGCACACAGATGTTCGCTATTGCAACTCCACATTTGCAAAAGCACTACACAGCACTGAGGAAGGCTCTGTTAAGTCTCCCTAGGGAAATCCTCGCGTGCTCCCACACTAAGATCATCTTCAGGGGTCTCTTCCCCAGACATCCCTGCTGGTTTTGCAAATGAACTCGCTGCACCTATGCGTTTTGCAAATGAGCATAGATTGCTGCACCCGCGCACTTGGAGAGAAGTGGGAACCATACGGCGATTCCGGGGGGGTTAAGCATCCTCGGCTGACGCACTGGACCACAACAATGCGAGCTGCACGCAAGCAGGACATTGCTATGCTTTTCCATCTCACCCACCCCTGGCTGCTCTGCTGCCCCCCGTTCCCACAGCCTCCCCGCGTGCGTCCCCGCCCGCTTCTCCCGGAATCGCAGCAGCCCCGAACCCCACTCCCCTCCGCCCGGAAGGAGCCCTTTCCTTCCTTCCTTCCTTCCTTCACTCACTGCAAGACTCCCCCTCCAGCCGCCGCACGCGTCCTTCTTCGATTTCACATGCCGCCGAGCCGGAAGCGGACCAAAGCCGCGGCGGAAACAATGCGCGGCTCTCTGCGGACGTCGTGAACCGCCTTCGGAAGTCGCTCTTCGAGGGCCACGGAGGGGTGGTGCCATTCTACATTTAGTATATCCATGGTGAAGCCCTCAGGCGTTAGATTAGAGCGAGCCGCTCATTCATTCAACCAGATGGGGGGCGCTTCTCCTAAGAGCTTTGAAAAAAATATTGAAGACCCATCCCTAATTGGTCATTGACAAATTTGATATATAAATACATAAGTAAAATACACACACACAATGGGATCCTTCCGATAGAAAAGAAAATAGGCAGCTTAGGGTTGAACTGTGGAATCATTACTATGGAGTCCTTATATATACCCCATATATAAATATACCCCGTGTATGTGTGTGTATACATTATATATATATTCTCTCTCTCTCTCTGATATATACATATACACACACCCTACTGTACACTCCATACACACACTCACACGTACATACAACCCCACTCCCGCCCCCACCTGCTTGTAATAGAGGAAGATCACCTTACTGTATCGTGACAATTTACCCGGAAGTGGACGTTTTGCGTCGCTCTAACGAAGAGAGGCTGATCTCTAGGGTGACATTTTTCCCTTAGTGCCTATGGCCGCGCCGGCTCGGGTGCGGGCGGAAGTTGCTTTTTGAGCTCCGTTCCAGGGCGGTGGGCTTCTGGGCTGTCCATCAGGGGCTTTTCTTGCGAGGCGAGCGGAAGGTGGGAAGAAGCGTCTTCGAGTGGGAGCGCCATGTCGGGACGAGAAGGTAGCGCTCGACTCGTGGCGGCTGGGTTATAATGGCGGGAAGGAAGGAGGACGGGTGGGAGGATCGCGGGGGACCCGGCGGCAGAAGCGGGGGGTCTCTCGCGGGGAGGGAGAGGAGGCTTTGGGGTGCTGATACTTTGGAGAGGGGGAAGAGAGCCTGCAGCAAATCCTGTCATGGCGGTGGTACGTTCCTGTGGAAGAAGGGTTCAGCCCGGCCCTCTCTGTCACCTGGCTCCCTCCTGATTTCTTTGACCCCAAGCCCTATCGTGCTTGGCTGCCAGGGTTGTGCTGGATGGGCGTGATAGGGGCGTCTAGTCTGACACATCTGGAGGAGCTAGCTTCGTTTGTGCGGGTGTGTAAGATTTTTTTTAAACCCTCTGACACTTGCTTTAGCACATTTCTTCCAGGTATGCTGGGCCTCCACGTCCCAGATTTCCCAGCTATTAAGCTATTCTGGGAATCCCCGCATTGACAGATTGGGAGAGGCTGCACTGGGGCCTAATTTCGTATCACCTCTTTTGCTGTAGGTGGAAAGAAGAAGCCCTTGAAGCAACCCAAGAAGCAGTCGAAGGAATTAGATGAGGTGGGCATAAGTGAGACGGAGGGGAGGAAGAAGGTTGGGGCTGCGGGCGAAATCGCATGAGATTTGGGAGGATGGTTAACGCTTGGGGTTCACCTGAGCATAAGGTGCTTCCAAAAATGTTGCTTTCCTTGCTAATGTTGGAATGATCCAGTAGGTGTAATATCACCTGTCCCACCAGAATCTACTTTTGTGTACAGCTGGTGGTTTGGGCTGCTGCACTACAGGTAGTCCCCGGGTTAAGAATGTCTGGTTTACAGATGACCCATAGTTAAGAACGGAGCCTGATTTGAGTTAAATACACAATGATTCAAGTTCATTACACAGTACTACTTATATAGCATTATATAATAATATTGCTCTGGCTTACATACAAATTTGACTTAAGGACAGAACTTGGGAACAGAACTTGTTTTTAAACTGGGGACTACCTGTATATTTTTAACTCTAGTTGGTAAATATCTTAATAGGAAGATAAAGCTTTCAAGCAGAAACAGAAGGAGGAGCAGAAGAAAATGGAAGAGTTGAAGGCAAAAGCTGCTGGCAAGGGCCCGCTTTGTAAGTCACTTTCTCTTAAATTTCCTGCAAATGAGAGATTGTCCCTAGCAGTATAGCTGTAGAAGAGTTCAGGGTTGGGATAAGGAAATAGGATTTGCAATGACATTAGTGGTGAATCACAAGACCAAGCCACACACCATTTTAGTCTCTGCTTTAAAAAAAAAAAAGAATGCTTCAATTAACCACTTTTTTATTTTGAAGAAACTGTGAAAAGCCCACTTTGTAACTTTCCGAGATTCATATGATACCTATAAAACCTTAAAATGAAACAAAACTTTTTGTAAAAAATTAAATGGCTTAAATCTCATGAAACTTTAAGCAAGAACTCAATCATTACACCATCTCGGGAAGAATTACCACATTTCATGAGATTTTAGTTATTTAACGGTTTTTTGGTGGATGTAATGTCAAAGGATGGTACCCAACACCTGAAGAGGTTGCAGACTCCTGATATATTGTGGGTGTTACTATTGTTCACCTTCATGTGCTTCATATGGTACACCATAGTCAGCTAATGCTGAATATATATGATGATTTATTGAATGCCACGTTGGCATGGCCCATATCCACACCTCTGCCATTACTGTAACTCCCTCAACTATTATGATGCTGCTCCTAACCTGAGTATACTTTGGAAGAGGGACTAGTGTCCTGTTTTGAAGAGAGGACAGTTTTGTTTTTTTACATTCTCATTCAAGGTGGCTTTAAAACTTTTAATTATATGTTGAATTGAGGTACACAGAGCTGTATTCAGATTTTCAAATCATTGAATTGTCTCAGCAACTTTCTTAAACAGGAATTCCCAAATTATGCAAGATTCTTAACACATTTGTGAAACTAAGTTTCATTCTAGTCAATGGATTTTATAAGTAAAAATGAATAGGATAAAACCCCTTTTCCCACCCTTGCCTTTCAGATGTATTGGGCTATGTAGCCCACCTTGTTGCCAATCAGTATGATGTAGTCCAACACATCTAGATAGCACCAGGCTAGGACAGAGTAATTTTCCCCCCCATATATTTGCTATATTCCTTGATTGGGTCATTGGAACTTATTAGATGATAAAGTTAAATGCTGTAGAAATCTTTCTAATTGTATTCTGATAAAAATTTGTTACCTTTATCTTTTAAAGAACTTTCTAGGTTCATTTTTTAAGTATTTCAAGGCATTAAGCTTGATCATCTTTAGATGGAAACATGTTTTGTCTGAATGTAATCTGGATAGTCAGTATGGCATACTGTCCAAATGTGTAGTGTTTTAATCCTAAAATGAAGGGCAGTAGAAAACATTGCAACGTTTCTCGAAATCTAAAAAAATCGTAGGTGGACTCATAGAAAGGATTCTTCTGCAGAGATTATCAGAAGTCATAAAATCATCTAAGAATAAGGCAGTAGCAAACCACTTCTGTAGTGAAGTGAAGAACATTATATAGTCATGTCCATGTAGACATGAGCAATTCAGCTCAACTTGAGGGAGCATTTGCCTTTAAAGCTCAGGCTGAGAAATAAGATGTCAGGTTTTGCCTCCAGTGCTGGCTGTCTGACTAAAACTATCAGTGATCTCTCTCTCTTTCTCCCCCCCCCACTCTTTTTGCAGCTGGAGGTGGGATTAAAAAATCTGGGAAGAAGTAGAAAGTTCTCTGGGACCACGTGGCAACAAAAAGAGAATTATTTCCCTCCCCTTTGATGCTTAGCAGTAGGAAGAATTTCCAGGCTAAAGTTGTGGGAAACATTAATATAAGCACCTTTGTACATTTTGTTCAAACAAAATAAACTCTTGGTTTGTTTAATGACTGCTAACTCTTTTAGCCATGGTTTCTTTTTTTGCTTTCTGGTATTCAGAAAATGCAGTACATGAGAAGGTACACTCCAGCCAAGGGGGGTGATGGGAACTGCATATTTGGGGGTACTAAGTTGAGTGGAGGCTGTTGTAGCTTCTTGTTTAGAGTGAGGTTCCCCATGTCTTAATACAGTTTGAAATATATTAATCGCACTGTGTTGATAGTGTTTGCTAGCAATCACTGCATGGGGTTATCACATTAAAGGGAATGGCTGGTGATGTTTGGATGTCATAATTCTTGAAATCCTGCATGGCTATCAATTGGGAACTTGCTCAAAAAGCATTTCATTGAAGCCAGATAATAAACTTAGAAACACTCTGCATGGATGTCAGTACACTGCACGCATCTCAGAGTTTGTAGGGCGTAGGCAACAGTATGTTGGTTTGCAAACTAATCTCTAGATTAGTAATGCTGGTTTGCATAGAACAGTGTGAGCATGGATGGGGTAAAACTGGAATTTGGTTGTCTGGCATTGCTCTCACCTTTAGCAGAGAATGTTGCATGGAACGGGTATGACTAAGGCTAGTAATCTATTCTACACTTTATCTGTCTTACTGAAAAGATACAGCATGTGAAAGCCTTGATAGACCAAAGCCAAGATGTGTGGCTGAAATCGCTATTTATGGGCCCATTTGGTAATGGCCACGGCATGTGGATGAGTGTGATTTGGAGTGCAAGAACAGTACATATTAAGGTGTATCAATGAATGAATGAAATGAAAAAACTAAAGTAAAAGGACATTTACTTTATATGTCTATTTATATGTGCATATAGCAAAGGTATGAAAATCTAAAAGCATGATTGGTTTAATTGTTTATGATGGAAGGGATGTAGTAGATCCAAATAAACGTAGGTTCCAGTTTTGTGGCATGAAGTTGATGAATAAATGAATGGAAGTGTAGGCTTAATTATGAATGACAGGGCTAAATTGTCAATAAGTATGAATTTATGTCATCTACGCTGATGTAGATGCATATGGAAGTAGGAATCCATAGGTTGGTGATACATAGTAGGAGGAGTTTTGGCAAAAACTCTGCAACATACTTAATGAATGCAATCCAGAAAAAAAATCTGTTAGGTGTTACAAACGGATGGGGGAGAATGAGACCATATGGAGACCCACAGCTAAATAATAGCAGTAACTGGTAAGTATCTACTTAGAAGAAGGTTAATTTATTTTGAAAATGTGGTTTAAATAAGTCTATTTATATGTGCACATAGGAAAGGTATGAAAATCTAAAAGCATGATTGGTTTAATTGTTTATGATGAAAATTTGAGCAATGTAGCAAAGGATACAAGGGGAATGAAAGGATCTGAATGTAGGACAAATCATTATTTGCTAGGCTCAGGAATGGATCTTGGGGTAAGAACAAACATTGTAAGAAAGGGAAAGGAAGACAAACTAGAGTGTACGTAGAAATATTTTTGTTCAAGAAAAATATTGATGAAAAACCAGCCATAAACGCTATAAAAAACTTAACAGCAGTAAGGCTGCCAATGGTGTAAATGGAGAAATATTAAGGATGTGGTTTGCTTATGGAAAATGACTTATTTAACATGGAGGCTGCATCTGTGAGTGGGAGAATGCTGTCATTATTTTCCTATACAAAGAGAAAACTAGCAAGAATAAATGCAAAAATGACAGCAGGACTGGATTGTTAAGTGTTCCTGGGAGGGGGTTATCAGAATTTTGACTGAAAGAATACAGTACCAGAGGTGGCAATGAACAAAATTTGGGAGTGCAATGCAGCTTTATACCGGGCAGAGGGCATGCAGACCAGCCTTTTGCTCTTTAAGAGGTAATTATGAATGTGAGAAAGTTTGTTGTATGTTTTTTTATTTAGAGGAAGTATTTGATAAGTAGGAGTGACTCAAGCTAAGGTTGGAATGAATGAATACTTAGCAAATGATTCAGCATTGGCCAGGGAGCAAGGCAAGGATTTTTTGGGTGTATTTATGGAGCAATGTATAAGTTGCTTGAGTGGTGATGGTAAAAGTATGCAATGTGAACCTATGTGTACTTTTGTATGTAGATGTTGCGTTGCTTGAAAACCCAAATGATTTGTAGCAAATGTTAGATAAATTACATGATATACCAAAGAATATGGATCTGAAAATTAATACATCAAAAACTAGCATAGTTGTGTTGACAGGAAAAATGACTGGAATTATTGCAGGTTACGTATGAATAACAAACAACTTGAGCAGATTAATGAATTTGAGTACTTTGGTAAAAAGTTTGCTGAAGATGGAAAAATAGATGGAGAAACTTTTAAGACATGCTAAGACTGGTAGAAATATAGTGGGTGGACTGTGATCTCTTGCAAGGAGTGAATGTTTGTCAAATGGCTACTTCTGCCAACTTGGTTATAGGATTTTGTGTGTTGGGTATGTTAGGAGAAACATAAAAGTGAAAACAAGAGATAGGTGTGCAGAACGAATGTGGGCTGAATACAAAACTGAGGGATCGGTTTGAAAGAAATACATTGAGGTAGTTTAATCATAGAGAATGAATGAGAATTGAATTGTAGAACAAATATACAAAGGAAGAGAGAATGGGTTAAGAGATAAGGGAAGGCCCAAAAGTTGTGACTGGATGGAGTGAACGAGATCCTCAAAAAAGAGAGACGAGAAGTTTAAAGAATACATGCAATTTATGAAATGTGTATGGACAAGGTGGAAGCCAGGGTGGTTTCAAGGACAGAAAGAGATGGAGAAGCATAAATGGCGTTAGTACAAACCACACATAGCTATGTTTTCTGTTTGAATGTCATGTTTTCTAACTATTTCAGATTCCATTTCTTTGCCTAACATTGTTTTCCCCAAAAGGGAATAGCATGATGGGTATATATGTATAAACAAACACATCTCATAGTCTCTGAGTAAGATACCTTGTAAAAACAGTAGAAGACAACATGGTTCTGTTCTTTTAACATGAGCCACCATTTAATCCACTTCAAGTTTTGCCAGCTGTTGGTAAAGGCACAAGAGCATACACATTCACACAAAAAGGCAAATGCTACAGTCGTTTGGGGGGCGGGGGAGATACCACTTTAAAAAAAAATGCAGTTCTAGTGGGGAGAGTATCTCCCAAACAGAAACATATCTTCTCTGGAAAAGAAATGTCATAGTGGATAGTGCATTATTTCTGCAACTGACTTTCTGTTCTAATTAAGATTGCTTTTGCCCAACACAACAGAACATACTGAATTTATCCACTTTCTGACTCTGGAAAAATAACAAATTGGCTAGATTCAAGCAACACCGTTAAGTCTCACAAAAACTAACCAAGGCTAAAGCTTTGTGCAAATGGAGTCTCCGACCTTCAGCTGATCTAGTTAAACATGTTCAAGCCTAGCTGTGTCCTGCTAGTTTCTTTCAGTTCCTTTCGGGTTTCTCCTAATTTCCTCTTTCCATCAGCCACAGATTTCACATGGGCCTTTGGGTCACAGAATAGGCTTGAACTGATTGAACAAAGCAGATGAGTAGTAAAAGATGCAGTTAATAATTATTTTACAGGGAGGGAAAATCTGGCCTAGAAGTTGAGTTACAATGGATACCATCCTTGACCATTTGCCTTCGTTGGCTGGTGCTAATGGGAGTTGGACTCCAACCACATCTGGGGAGGCTTTGTAAATAGAGCTTTGCAAGCAGCTGCTCACGGAAAAATATAGTGGTCCAATCCTGGACATGCCCAATTGCAATCTTCTTAGATTGCCCACTACTCTCACCGAAAGCTGTGGTGTGTGCCATTCATTCCACTAACCATTTCAGGATGTTGATTTATTAAGGTATTATATTGAGATATTCCATTTTTTAATAGCATCCCGGTTAAACCACTTTCTCAACTTAGTATTCTGAAGATTTGACACCATTCACCATGGTTCACCCTCCTTAAACAACTTTACTTACACACTGTCCTGTCCCATTTAGTATTTGAAGAATGAATTGGAAAAGGGTGTGCTATCAGGGCCAGGTTAGCTGTGAAATCAAATGCATCTTTGCATTTTTTTTCAAAAGCAGATAAAATAGTATTAGGTGGGAAAACTGAGAAGTAAAATCAAGAAACAGACCTAGCTTAATTTCTCTTATCTCTCCCACTTACTCTCCAACTTTAAACTTTGTTTCTTTGCTCTCCCGCTCGCTCGCTCGCTCGCTCTCCATTGGCCTTTGTTGATTTGATGCTGACCTTATCTGCTTTCCCCTGACTGGCATGGGAACATTCTGCGGCTCTCAGGCCCCCGCTTCTGCTAGGCCCAGACAACTGCCCTTCTCCACAGTCGCAGCGCTTTGCCCATTGTCTGTTGGGTTGTCATGGTTAGGGGGAGGTAAGGAGAACAAGATAGAGATTTGTTAACGCCCAGGCTGTTCTCGAAGATTGCCACCCCATCACCAATTTTTTCTCTGCACTGCCACCAAACTTTCCTCGGGCCTGGCCCACAACCCACCTGTTGCTCCTCTTCAACACCGCTGCTGATTGCATCAATCCTGCTCGCTGGCTTTTAGCCAGTCCTGACTTTTTAGGATGTTTCAGTTCCGATACGAACAAAACCCCAATACAAATAAAGTTTTAAAAGTACCGTATGTTCCACAGTTGGAAAAGAATAAGGAAAGTATTACATTTCTTCTTTCCAGTTTTGCATGTAGGTAACTCCATGACTCCATAGAGTCACCTTGTGTGAGATGAGTGGCTATATAAATAGGATGGATGGATGGATGGATGGATGGATGGATGGATGGATGGATGGATGGATTAATTAATTAATTAAATATCAGGTCAATTTGGGGGGAGGCAAGTGAAACAAATTGATAAGAGACATTCAGTCTGCCTAATGGATTGATAGACTGCTAGAACCAAACAATATTTTTACCCTAAGCCTAGTGAACTTAATCAGAATGGCTTTAACCTGAATCCTATGCAGTCAGAGACTGAAATCTAGAGGGAAGAACGTCAGATTAGGACTTCTGTGCTGAAGGAGTAAGGAAGGACCTATTAAAACATTGAATGAAAACTAAGGAAGAGCCTAACTCCAGGTCTATGGGCTCTTAAAGTCTATATACTAATGCCCAGAGTATAAGAAATATGTAAATGTGTAAATATAACTCAGATCTGGGGGAATTATTCTTGTGATTGGAAGAAAACAGGAAAAATACTGTTTATTCAAAAGGAACAGAAGCCATAGGAAGAGAAGTTGCACTGTTTACAAATATCCACACCTACCCAGAACGCTGTTGAGAGCATCTGGATTAAAATAGTGAAAGACAAAATAAGAGGAATAGTGTTGTTTCGAGTGCCACACATAATGAACAGGCCGAATTTCAATCACACCGTTGTGGCTGCCAGCTTGACTTTTGTCCATAGCCTGCAAGGGGATCACGAGTATCTGCTTGTAAGTAAGACGATCATAATAATATCACAATACGCCTTCCAGAAACTTCAGAAGAGTAGAGTGACAGGGACTGTTCAGTGATAAATTAAATTCAAGACTAGACAACTCTTTTTATTAGTTTCCTGGGCCACATCCACTTCGGGGAGGCTTAGGATAGATCGCTGATCCCTCTGCCTTTCTGCCTCTGACAAAGGGGCCCGAGCTGCTGAGAGCGATTCAGAAGAGCCACAATGGGGTTCTTGGGATGCGATCCTTTCCCATCAGGGCCCGGTCTGAGCAGGAAGCCCTTCTTCACAAAGCACACGGTTAAATCATGGGATCTGCTCCTGCAGAGTACTGAAGTCTGGATAGCTTTAAAGGGGGATTATCAGTGGATGTGTCCTGCTGACTCAGGCAGTGGGCTTCAGGATGCCAGTTGCTGGGCTAAATGTGCAGGAGGATACGGTGAGACTCACATCCTGCTGATTGTCTTCCTGTAGATATCGGATCGGCCGTGGTGGGAACAGACCGGTGGATGAGATACGCCTCTGATCTGATTATATGTTTTTATGAAGCTGACCATTTGGAAAAGTTAACCATGTGGGTGTCTCTTTCCCTTTCATTGTCAGGAAGAGAGGAAGATCAGATAAAAGACACTCTGGATGGCCTGTGATAGCTTTGTTTCTATCCCCTCTCCAAATTTCAGAAAGCTGTTTGTGGGAGCAGGTAAAGAGGGCTTCTCTTCTGTTGAAAGGTATTTTTGAGCTAGGGCAGATAATATATTAAAGGTATCTTTCCAGTTACTCAGGTTGTAGGAAATGTTGCTTCCTCAGGTACAGCAAACCACACAGAAGAAATACTGGGCCATGGGAAGCACATCACAGAGACCCTGAAAACTCAGTCTGATGCTAACCACCAGTCTTGGTAGCAGGCAGCTTTGGCGGGGCAAAGCTGTTTGGGGCATCAGGAAATGCAAGGGCTTTGTCATGTACCAGGGCCCTTGGGCAGAAGAGAAACCAAAGATCTGCATTGAACGTGGAAACACATTCAGCCAGAACTCAAGCCTGCTCAACCACCGGCGGGTGCATGCTGATGAAAAACCCTACGGATGCCTTGACTGTGGCAAAAGCTTTGGGGTCAGCTCCAGCCGGCAAGCTTTTTAGGGCTGGGCTACCTGGTTATTTCCTATGGGAAATACTGTCCTCAGGTGTGACGTATTATCTATAAGGCATGAAGGAAGACTAGCCACTAGAGGGCACTGCGTGGGGAGGCTGGACTCATTTTATACACCAAGCCCAGGAGTTGCTGCTTCATTTCCTGCAGTGTTTGGTGAACTGCATGGTGCAGCCTGAAAGGGGGCTGCTTTTTAATAGCACCAACATTTTGGGTGCTTTTTTTAGCCTGTGCATATTTTAAAGTGGAGCGGAATGAAAAAGCTGAACGTAATCTAGCTGTTGCATTTACATGGAAATACTGAAAATCTCAGAAGGGGCTCTTACGTGGAGAAACCTTTTTATACTCGTCAGCAGACCGTGTGTTGGCATGGCGTACTCGGTCATGTATGACGTTGACCACGGGTGAACAATTTGCTGCACAGTCCAGACCAAGCAGCATACTGAGAGCAATTCTGGCTTACTGGTTCAGCATTTTGGCCAATATTCAGGGGTGTCTACAAGGCATGGCCAAAGACAGGCAGAGTTTCAATTGCACTACAGGGGCCACCATCTTGACTTTTCTGACCATATCCTGCAAACACTTTGCCAGTATTGCCTACATCAGGAGGGTAACAAAAAAAAAGGAACCGAGGAGACACCACAGTTAGAGCATTTCCGTTTTATGGCTGTTCTAGTTTCTCATCTGTGGCTAGAAGCTACAGATAATTTCAGATAAACCCAGCTATCCAGGTCCTGAAGAAATAAGAAGTTGTTAAATGGAGCAGACTGGTTTCTCTTCCAATTTGGCACAAACTCCTGAAATAAGTCCACATGGAATCAAGCGGGCAGTTAAAATGCATTAATTATGACACTTGAGTCCTTTGATTGAGGATTATGTGCCATCAAGTTGGTGTTGACTCTTAGTGACCACCCTGATAGGTTTTCTCCATGCTGATCTGTCCCCAGCCTGGCCCTTCAGGTCTCCCAGTGGTGCACCCATCACCGCTGCTCATGGTCCATCCACCTTGCGGCTGGTTGTCCTGTTCTTCTCTTTCTTTCTAATCTTATTCCTTAAAACACGCAATAAACACATTTATTGGTAGTTAGCCCTCATTCAGTATGTTGTATACAAGCGGAGGATTCACGCTGGTATCAGACATCAAGATCCTTGACTTGCTTCTCTTTCTGCTCACAGCCCAGAAGGAGACACGGCTGCCCTCTGCTCTCCGCAGCAGTCGTGGCATCGGTTCCCCAACTGTAATGCCAAAGATGGCATTCAGTGGGATTTTGTCCACCCCCATATTGTATTTAGTACTGTAATGTAGTTTAAGGGGAGAAAGTAGGACGGGAGAAATACTGAACTTTCTATCACCTCCACAATCTGCTTCTTCAGATGCCCCAATTTTAGTTTGGATATAAATGCGGGAGGAAGAAGTGCTAATGAGGATGTGTCAGGTGTGGGTCAAATTCAGAAAGCCCACATCTTTTTTTTAATTTATCCCAAATAATTTTAATTATTATTTTTATAAATAATTCCAGGTGGTGAACATACCCAATACTCCTTCTTCCTCCTATTTTCCCCACAACAACAACCCTGTGAGGTGAGGCTGAGAGAGAGGGACTGGCCCAAAGTCACCCAGCTGGCTTTCATGCCCAAGACAGGACTAGAACTCCCCGTCTCCTGCTTTCTAGCTTGGAGCCTTCACCACTAGACCAAACCAGCTCTTGCTGACTCTATGAATTCACATGTCCACTTAACCAGGAAGGAAGCAACAGGACTGTGACTGCTAATACGGTACTCAAGGTGCATTGCTGGAGCTAGAAAGCCAAGTGGGTTGTTATTATCAAAGGTGGCAAGGAGGGCTAAGAGAGCAGACAGGAAAGGAGAAAGAAAAAGCACATTTAAATGTGGGGGCAGGGACCCTTTTCAGGTAGAGCAAGGGGAGAGAAAAAAACTTGTATTATTCCATATAATTCTGTTTTTAAAAGTGAATTTCTGAGGCCACTGCAACAGCTATCTCTTGACCTCACCAAGCAGTCTTTCAGGGCTGATTTCCTCCCCTCCTTAAAGGAACAGCATCAAGGAAGATTATTTATTTTTCTGGCCAGTTTTTAAGCCTTGTTCAGTGCGTGGGTGAAATTCAATGCCTTTCCCACTTCGAAACCACAAAAGTAAGGGAGAGGATTCCAGACATTTTTAAGGATGGGTGACTCTTTGGGGCAAGAATGCAAGCTTTCCCGTAAAGATCTTTGGTGGGTGAAGCTGCAGATGGACAGGGAAGAAGCAAGGGTATAAAGGGCCAGGAGCATCTGCAGAAAGGGTCAAAAAAGTCAAGATGGCAGTCATGACTGTGCAATTAAAGACCACCCCTTTTTTGTGTGTGCATGCCAAGCACATTAAAGGGAGTATAGTTGTGGCCATCTTGACTTTTTCAATCTCCCCCAACCCATACTCCTAAAAGAAATGGAAAGTATTAGTACAGCATTGCTCTAGACTAGTTTCCTTTTCTTAGCTCCAGATCTTCTCCTTTTATTTTTTTCCTTTTCTGCCCTCTGCATAACTTTGCTCGCCCCAAAAGGTAATCGTAAGATGGATGAGTGCAAGCTCACTCAATTTCTTGTGAGTTTTTGCAACACCCACGACCACTTTTAAAAATGTGCCCTGAACAACACAATACTTCCTTACTTGCAGACGGTACGTGGTTTTATATCCCTTTCCTGCCTAGGTCTCAAGGCAGTTCATAAAAGCAACAGCAAAAAACCAACCCGATAAATCCACTGACTAGCATGATCTGAAGCAACACAAGGGGCATTCTGGGGAAGAAGCGACTTCTTCCTACGACGGCCGCAAACTGTGGCTGCCATTTCTCCCAGAAGTCCCTTTAACATAATTATGCACCTAAACACAAATGGCTTGAACTGTGGAATATGAAAAGAGCGAGTCACAACCTTACAGCTTTTTTAAAAGCCCGTAACATTTATTGGCAGTCATTTATTCATTCACTCATTCAATAAATACATTGTTATCCCACTTTACAACTGAAAAAGCACTTGAGGTGGTGACAATAATTTAAACCATTAAAAAGGCAAATACATTAATGCATAAAACTACAATTAATGGTGGTCAGTCAGAAGACCAAGAACCAGTTAAAGATCTATCAAATAAAACACGGAAAAAAAGAGGGAGGTGGGGAGGGAGAAGTCAAGTCGCCCCCTAGTAAATGCTACCAGCGGAAGCTAAACAAGGTTTACACTGTGAGACGTTTTACAAAAAAAAAAATGGTAACGGCCATGTACAAATGGCTTCCTTACTCAAATCTGTGATGCCGCCTCCACACATTGGTTAATTATACCGTAAGTATTCAATTAATCCGTTTGGGGGGAATCCCAGAAACTGAATCAAGCCCTATCTCCGGGGTCTGCATTCACACGGGCAAGAACGCGGTTAGCTAATTTGTGGGTTGCCTGAACACAAAGAGGAACTTTCAGGAACCCCACCCCGCTCCGTCCGCTCAAATACTCTCACAACCGAAGGGCCTTTGGTGCGAGACCTCCCGGCTTCCCTCGGCACTCTGCACAAGCTCAGAGGCACTCACGCCCTGGCCATGCCACTGAGGCAGGGAGTTCCCACCAGGCCGCTGCGAGATCCCCCTCGTCCAGCAGGGGGCTCTGGCATTTGCTTCAGGAGGCTTCTGGCTTTGTTTGAACGGGTCCGCTTGGCAGCGTTGAGTTTCCTGGGTCAGAGGTAGCTCTTGCTGCAAGCAGCCGCCTCCTCCTGCTCTTCCATTGTAGGCGCGGCGGGCGAGCTGCACGCGCGGCGCTGCTCTCGCGCCCTTCCCCGGAGCCCGGCGGCGCGCGGAGCCCGGCGGCGATGTAGGCAGGCGCGCGGACCTCCTGCACCCAGACCTCGCGGCACAAAGCGGCCCCCGCGGCTCCTCCGCCACCGCCGGCCCGCCTGCGCCCTCCGCGGGCACGGCGCCCGCAGCTGCCGCCTTTATGAGCTCGGGCGTCCGGGAACACAAGGTAGGGTCCCCGCCAAGCCCCCGGAGCGGAATCGGGCGGAGAGCGGCGCGTCGGGTTGCCGGTCCTTGCACCGCCGCCCAGGGTGGGACCAGCCGCCCCCCGGGGGGCGGGAGGGAAGGACGAGCAAGCGAGGAGGGAGAGTGACTCTGAGCATACGCAGAATACCTTTCCTTTCCGAACTGGGTTTTGTCTCCCTTCTCCCACCCCGGGCAAAATGCAAACTGTCGCTTGTAGATAATGCGATATGGTACTCTAGGTTTATTCTTTCTGTTTTCTAAATGACAGCAGGCGTGAGTGGAAGTCTTTGTACTCTAGATGTCTTCCCGTTCATTAATAAAAACACGCCTGTGTAGTGAGTAAATGAAAGGGCCCCGATTATGTTTTGGAACAGGGTTCTTCCAGGATGCAATACCCAGCCCTGAGTTTCAGTGCTTGGCTTGATTGCTCACTTGAGAAAGAAATGAAGTACTGTAGTGTTTCTAAATAATAGCTCCTAAAGAAAATCCGTCTCTGGGGGGGTCTCATTCTATTAGCACTTTTTCCTGTGTTGCCCGGACATTAAAAACTGTCCAGGCTAAACTTAGGCAAATATGTCTGTCTTCATAAGCGCACTAAATTGCCACTTGCAGAGATCAGAAGCTGGTCTAGCCTCGGTTCTCTCCCCTTGTCCCTTTGCAGGAATGCAGGATTTTAAATTCTGAATATCATTTTGTGTGTAAAAAAGAAGTGAAGAAACTTCCAACGGTCGTATTAAACGAAACTTGTCTAATACAAATATATTGTGCAATTAGTAACTTTTAGGTGAGTTAACATGGTAAAATAATTATATCGATGAGATTGATCATATAAATTAGCACATGCATTCCAAATTTCTAAATAGCCTCCCAAGCAGTTTTCCCAGTGATAAAGTACTTGAATGACTATAGAAAGAGAGGTAAAGTCCAGACGAGGAGAAGATCTGCAGCTCAGGGTTGAACTGTGGACTTCTTGGTACTCTCTGAGCCTGGTTGTTTTCTTGCAGATATTTCATTACCCGACTAGGTAACTTCATCATGCCTAATGATGTTACCTAGTCGAGTAATGAAATGTCTGTAAGCAAACACCCAAGCTCAGAGAGCACCAAGGACTCCAGAGGTAAGTTCTTCAGATCATTCTTTAATTGATGGAGAATGGTTATCCTCTGTACCTTGTAGCATAGATTTTCCACCCTTAGAGTGGGTGTGTGTCCTTTTGAAAAAGTAGTCTGGCTTGCAGGTCTGTAGATAAAGGCTCTTCTTGGGTCTTTAACAAAAAAGTAGGGGAACTGGTGGAAAATGATAAAAAAAAAATGGAAGTCAGAAGACAAGAGGACACATAGTAAACCTTCTGGGAATGCAGCCTTTCCAGAGATGAGAACATCATTGAACTCCAAATGCTGTGGTTTTATATTTGGATAGTGGGGCAGGCTTAAGGTGTTGATGTTTTTCCTGTTGTGAGAATTGTCCAACCTTAAATGAACAACATATTGACTCCCTGCCAGGTGAGAGGAAGTAACAGGATGAGCCACATGGAGGAGAACTTTAGCCCTGAGGATGCTCGGTCTCAGCTGGTGACTAAAAGAAAACTCCTCAAGATGCTCAGCTTAAGCCCAGGGCACAGCCAAGCCCGTGGAACCGAAACAAGGGAGAAGAAAATGCCATCAGTGACGTGGCCAGTGAAACCAGTACATGCCATCAAGAAACGCAAAGCCTTCTTGGTACATCGAGGTACCCAGACCGAAGAGATCCCCGATATTTGCATCGAATGTGGGAAGGTCTTCATCCAGAACTCCAGCCTGATCAGCCCATGGCCAGTCCAGAGTGATGACAAACCACACAAATGCTCCGAATGTGGGAAAAGCTTTACCGTCCGTTCCAGCCTCAACAGACATCAGAGAATCCACACCGGGGAGAAGCCGTACATATGTCTCGACTGCGGCAAGCGATTCAATGATAAGTCCAACCTCACTCAGCACCAGCGGATCCACACTGGCGAGAAGCCCTATGAGTGCATTGACTGTGGCAAGAGTTACAGCCGCAGCTCTCACAAGAAGAAGCACCTGAAGGACCCAGCGGAAGAGCAGCAGGAAGTTTGCGCCCAGGTGGACGGGGCCAATGCCAGCGCCGTCGACGAGAAGCCCAAAGCGAAACAGAAAGCAGAAGTGCTGAACACGTGTACTGAGTGCCTGCGAAGCTTCGGCCACAACGCCGACCTGATCAAACACATGCGTATCCATACGGGGGAGAAGCCCTACAAGTGTAACATCTGCGAGAAGAGCTTCAACGTTAGTTCTAATCTCTTCCGACACCAGAGAATCCACACCGGCGAGAAGCCGTACGTGTGCTCCGAGTGTGGGAATTGCTTCACTGACAAATCAACCCTAGTTCAGCACCATCGGATCCACACTGGGGAGAAGCCTTATGCTTGCCGGTTCTGTGGCAAATGTTTCAGCCACAGCTCCCACCATAAGAGACATGAGAAGATCCACAACCGAGAGAATCCCTTGTTCGCCTACCCGATCCCGTTGTTTTAACAGGATGCTCCCGCTGGAAGGGGAGGATAGAGAACTGTGTCTCTGTGTCTGTGTGTCTTCCTTTATTTTTGTTTTTTTAAAAGAGCGCAGGACCCATTTTGATTGATTTCAGTAGTCTGATTTTCGGCTGCCCCAGAAAGTTCACTTTCGATTGAATATAACTTGGAGTAGCCTTATTCTCCCTGGAATGTTCTAGGGGTGCTGAACTACAGTGTCTCTGGTTGTACTGTCTGGGAATTTATGAGACTGTAGTTCAGGACATCTAGAGCACGCTGATTCGGAGAAAGCCACTGTGTAAGTTAGCTCAAAATGTGATGATTTTCGGTAGGAGCCTTGGAATGTTCATAATTCCAGGTGGGTTTTCAGAATATTGATACTCAGTTATTTCTCAAATAGGTCCTTCACAGGATTATTGGGGATACTTGGAAATACTGTATATATCACTTCTGTTTTTGTATGGAAAACTATCAAATTATTTATTGCTAATCTCCTAATTGTATTTAATTATGAGTGAACCTTCTGGTGATTCCATTGTTTTGATTCCCTGGACCTCCCTTTGTTTCTGGCTCATCTAACTACCTATACAAGATTTCCCCTAAGCCCAAGGATCTCCAGGTTTGTGGGATAATGGCTCCCATCCCCCCCCCACAACCTGGGGAGGATGGGAGTTGTAATCACATACAGCTGGGCAGACTGGACCCGGAGAAGCTGGATTGCACAGACCAGGCCATGAGTGGAGAGAGATGGGAAGGCTGACAATCTCTGTGCAAAGACTCTGTGGAGTGATAGAGAATCTGCCCTTAGGCGAGTTGTAAAATTGCCTCAAAAACCCTTTGGCTTTAGGGGGACGGTGTTTCCTAGCCATTGAACCCCTCTCCACAACCATCTGCTAAATTAGGAGGCCCAAGTTCATGAAACCTACGTTTTGATGGATTGAGATTAATCCATTTTTTCAGATTTCTTGTTGCTTAGCTGAGTGGGTTAAGTTCTCCTGAGGCCTCTCTGAAAATTACATTTCCCAGACCTTGGAACCGTGGTGGTTCTTTGCTGCTCTTTCTCAGCATTTGGCGATTAGGAACGGACGTCCAGCAGCTGAAGATCGGTGTAATTCTCTAATGACAGGAAGACAAATTGTGTGTTGACACTTTAAGAGACCGAGTGGCTATTGTGCCCGGGCTTCCCCAGGCCAGAGACTCCATCAGATGCTCACCCAGGAGACTGAGGAGGTGTGTAAATATATGTCTGCGTGTGTGTGTGTGTGTGTGTCACATGTACACGCAGACTGGTTGAAAACCAAACTAAGCAAGGTGGGATCTGAAAGCAACACAATGCATCTGGATTAGTGGACCACTGAACATATGAATGCAATACGTAATGAAATGGAGGCTACTGTACTTTTGTAGTGAGCAGATCACGTATAACGTTTATTCCATCCTGAAGAATCTTACCAAATTTCTTAGTGGACTCTTATTTCTGTTTTCTGATGCTTTTCTTTTCTTTTTTTGGAAGCATCGCAGCCTTCGGGACAAAGGTGGAGTGTCCAGAATAGCTGCAGTTATCTTCTCCCTTAATTTCTGTGTATGTTCCCATTTGTTAAGTCCATTTTATGTTCAGATACGTGTTCTCGCCAGTTCTGATCCAGCTAGCAGTCCCTGCTACTCAGATTGGAGAAAATATTGTTTGAATCTCGGCGCAGGCCTGCACTTTGCAGGTGGAGTTGCTCCCTCTGTGCCTCAGATTCTTCTCTGTATTAAAAAGAAAGAAAGAAAAAGAAAAATGGAGAGAAAGAAAAGGTCCACCAGGAATATGTAGTGATCTACTAACTGGAGAGTTGTGTTGATTAATTACTGAAAAGAAGGCAAATAATGTTGAGCTTTAGAAGTCAGGTGGGGCTGTAAATCTAGGTCTAACAAAAATAGACAGAAAATGGAAAAAAAAAAAAAAAGTAACACAGTGGGGAAGGTTTGGAATTAGCTGTCCATAGAAGAATGTTTTTTGCTATAGCGAAATAATTTTTGTGGCTAGCTTTAATCCTTTCCGTAGACATCCTTTACAGAAATGTTTGTCATTTAATAGCGTGTCTGATAGGAAACCTAACCTTTGACCTATTGTAGCAGTTGATTCTACAGGTTAATTATGGCTTTTTAGTTATTATTGATGATACTGAGAAGGAAAGGGATGTTTCCTAGTTGTTCGGATAGAGGGGGAAAAAGAACAGAAAAAACAAAGCATTCCACTTGGAATCCATTTGTTTCTGTTGTATGCATTTTTGTGTTCAAGAGGGCAACACCTTTGTTAACCCAGAGGCATTTAGAATGTTTCCACATTACTTGTAAGAATTTTATTTTTGCGCTATTTGTGGGTGTTTTTTTTTTTTTTTTTAAGTTGGCCTGGTACAACCTGACTTCAAATGTTTCTGCTGCTTTGCCTGCCGGCATAATCTCTGAACTATCACTCCAGCACTTCCCGCAATTTAACATTCATTATGTTGGTCAATGTAGCACTTGTACAACCCTTCCCCAAAGTACTTTTGCAATGGCATAGAATGTCTTGGGTGCCTGGCGTGCCATGTCCTTTTGTGTTTTGCATTCTTGGAGAACCAAGGTGGCGAACCTTGGCATCCCCAGAAGCTCGTTTGAAATAATAATGGAATTTTTTAGTCAGTAACCATGAAAGGTTCCATACAGGCCACCTGAAGATTCATTTCAAGAGGCTGATGGTTAGCTTTTTTAAAAGAATATGCATTTAAAAGGATATGCATCAGCAGTAAGGAACTTTTCTCCTTCCAGATTGGGTTGGCCTACAGTTCGTAGTCCTGCTGCTCTGTCTAGAACAGTGTTTCTCAACCTTGGAGGCTTTAAGACATGTGGACTTCAACTCCCAGAATTCCCTATCCAGCATGGCTGACTGGGGAATTCTGGGAGTTGAAGTCCACATGTTTTAAAGTCGCCAAGGTTGAGAAACGCTGGTGTAGAAGATGATATATCCCCACTCCCGGTAGATCAGTCAAGCCCTATTAGTTGTGAGAAATAGAGGGAAATCCAGATTCAGTGCTAGCATAGCTAAATACCAGATGCTGAAGGCAAAGAGGTGGTTATTTACCATCAGGGGTTACTAATGAAATTCTTGTAGTTTCTAGATGGGTCATGAAGAGTCTTGCATTACATCACCTTTTCCACTGTCTAGGCTGGTCTACAAAGATGGGAAGATGGTCCAGCATTCTCAGCCAACACTTGGCTGCTAGACTCAGTAAATCTTCAATCTGAATCAACAAAGCAATTGCCAAATGTCTCTCTCCCCCCCCCCCCAGTATTCCCACAATGTTACGTATACTTGGTATACTGAACTTAATGATGGAACTTAGATGAAATATGTCATCAGGTGTTTCTGGTCCCTATGTTTCCCAGGGCACTGAGCCTTTCCCACAGTCTGCCCGTCTGTTTCCCAATGCAAGATTTCACATTAACTTCAGGTATAGATACTTCTCCACACGCCAAACGGCTTCCCCTGTAAGGAATTAGACAGGGAGGCTGACCTTACAGGATCTCACATGGGGGACCTGGGGCTCTGGACTGGCAGATGTTGAACCCATCTCCCCACTGTGACTACAATTAATTTAGAGCACAGCTCGGTGTGGGTGTGTGCGCGTGTGGGTGTGTGTGTGATTCACATTTTATTTCTTTTTTAAAAAAGGTAATGTGGTATGATTTTAAGGCAATCTTGCTGTTAAAGTGAATGGAGATTTATAATAATTTAATCGGCATAGTATCTAAGCATTTCCCTGGTGAATGAAATCTTAATTAAAAAAAATAAAATCCAGCTTATTATGTTCAGTTTGCCTTTCTCTACTTTTCTGTTCTATATTCCACCACCGATCGTGCTTCTAGGGGCTCATCTCTTGGATAATTAGACCATACTTGTATAACCTTCATACTGTTCCCTTTCTGGGGTAAGCAACATTATTATGCAAAGGGTAGAAAAGAGGTGGTCCCTCTACAGCGCATGACAAGAGGCTTTCACAAATGCTTTCTTGTAACCCAGAGAAGTGGTAGACAAGAGTACCAGCATCAGTCACAGTTGTGCCATTTCCTCCTAATGGAAATTACGAGGCCAGTCAGTTTTGCATATTTTGGCCAGGATGCCTCAGGTGCAACTGAAGAACGCATAGCTATGGTGACTGGGATCTTGAATCTAGACAGTGACTTGCAAGCCAATATACTGGTGTTTGCATCACACCAATTCTAAAATGCATGCAATTTGCTGACTCTCTGTAGTGGGCAGAAGGAAATATCTTGAGGGAGAGGAGGAAGAGCTGGTACCAAAACAACGGTCAGATAAAAGAAATCTGAGTCTGGGGCAGGACTGTAACCTGAGAAAACGTCTTGGACAAGACCCTCCTGAAAGGGAGGAAGGGAAAGCCTATTCAGACTTGCAAGAGTCTGTTACAGGCAGTCCTCGTTGAGCCACTTCCTCGTTTAGTGACCGTTGTCACACAGACCTGGAAAAGGTGTAGCTTCTTTAAGATACTGCTGACAGGCATGCCACAGCAGACCTAAAACACCTTTCCCATTTTAGCTCAGAATGCTATACATGTAGTCCTTGTTTAGCAACCATTCACAGTTACAACAGTGATGAAAAAGTAACTTTATGACCAATCCTCACATTTCTGTAGGTCTGTAAAGCAAAGGAAAGCTGAAGTAAGACCATAAGCACAGCCATGGTTTCACTTAGTGACCACTTAATGACCAAATTGCAGGTCCTACTGTGGTTGCTAAACAAGGACTACCTGTACTATAACTTTATAATAAAAGTAGTATTAGCCTGCATGACTTTGGTTTCCTAGTCTGGTTTACCTTGAAGAGCTGACATCCTCAGGATGACACTTAAATAGGAATGCCACTTTGTGAAATCCCACTTGCGGCTTCTGGGAGCTGTCACATTAAATATTGCTAAAGGAAATCCTACATCTTTCCTCTGGGTGGGTGTTGCCAGGTTGCACCTGGAGAGCTTGTTTTCTGTTTCCCACTGGGCTACTATAGGAAATAGGGTAGGATTGCTCCCCCTGCTCAAGCTTCTTGCTAAGTCCTCCGGTGGCTTCCTCCCCTGATCCCCTGTGGTGGAAGTCCTAAGTGTGTGTGCATCCAGACCTGGCAGCCATGGAGTATGATGGAAACCCCACCTCTTGCTGCAACAAGAGAATTAAGCCCTGAATGTTACAAGGTGACAGCCCAGGTCAGATCCCTCTTTCCCCCATAATGGAGGTGGTGGTGTGTGCCGGCATGATGGACTATGGCCTGGTTTCATAGAAGAGGATTCTTGCAATGGGGACCATGTGTTGCAAGGAACATCCTTCTGAATAAGTATCCTCGGGGTCATCTATAATTGTGCCAAACTTTTGTAGGAACAGATTAATTGTTCCTACAGGGATTTTGGAGAAGCTTGCCTTAAAATAGACCAATCTGCTGCCTTTCCACATAGTCGGATTTCAATTCCCATTCTCCCCAGCTAGGAGAAGGCTGTTTTTAGTATCATTTACCACATAAGATCATGTCTGCTATAAATCCAAAGTACGGTATATTCAATGATCAGAGGAATGGATGGAGCGAAGATCACAGGATGAGGGAAGAGTGAGGTTCCTTGATTTGGTTAAAGCAGGGTTTCTCAATTTTGACAACTTTAAGGTATGGACTTCAACACCCAGAATTCCCCAGCCAGCATGTTAAGTTGCTTAGGTTGAGAAACACTGGTTTAAAGCGTAGGGACTTATGATTCTGTTTAGTTTCCTCCAGAACAGCAGTACAACTCCTAACGCTCAGTTTACCTATACATAATTACCTGGTAGAACATCCCATTAAATATAGGCCTGCTTTCTTCAATTTGCAAAGTATCTTGTGCTTTAACAAAACATCCTGCTGAAATCTAGCTCTTAAAAATACAAATCAGCTTGCAAGGAAGGATTAGAGAGAACCATATCAGAAAAGAGAACAATATCCAGCCTCAGCTTCGCTACTTTTCCTCAGTCTTGGGTTTCCTCCGTGCTTTTCTGTGATTAAAAAAAATAATACAATGTGTAAATCGTATCCCCACCTCATTGATCATCCAGAGCAGCATTTCTCAACCTTGACAACTTGAAAATGTGTGGACTTCAACTCCCAGAATTCCCCAGCCAGCCGGGCTGGCTGGGGAATTCTGGGAGTTGAAGTCCACACATCTTCAATTTGCCAAGGTTGAGAAACACGGATCTAAGAGCAAAGGTTCCATCACTAACTTTTGGTTCCTGAAAATGCTCCTGTTTGGGGGAAAGAGTGTGAGCCACACTTCTGGTATTCCTTTCATGAGATTGGTGCTCTGGAGTATATCCTAAGTCTGTTTCGGAAGAGCAAATGCAGAAGAATCCTTATCAGCTACTTCCATATTCAAAATCATGCTGAAAAACTGTGTCCTACTTCGTATGCAAACAGGGCACTGTGAGCAATTGTGAGCCCAATTGTGAGAAGAATGCTCAAATATAATCCTTTAGAAGCCTGGAATATTATTTTCCCTGAGCGAACATTTTATTTACATTTTATTGTAAGTGTAACGCCTGCGTTTATGTATTGTGCTACATCTACATCGTGAGTTGCTTAACAAGCTAGAGTTGGCTATATTTACACATTACGTAAGATTTAAACCATGGTCTACCATAAGCTAAGCATTCAACATACTAAGCCAAAACCAACAAACTAGTTTATTGTGATACGTGAACCGAGACAAAAGTTTTATTTTTCTTTTCCTGGACTGGGAACTTCCTCCCTTGCCAGTATATTCTGTACTTTTTCTGATGCATCTTGGAAAACTTTGTAGATTCCATAACAAAATCTGGTCATGCGTCTAAGGTTCTTTCACTGGGACAGCTGACAAATGGTTTCCAAGAAGATAAGCAGGCAGGCAGAATGGCCATGTTTTGCTATTATGCTCCCTTGTATCCATGGCATTATTCTTTTGTTTAATTCTGGCCCCAGTCTGAAACCAAGACATCAAACAGATTTTCAGAGCACCTTCTATGCTCTGCATTTATAGCATGGCCGCTGCACAGCCCCTCGGCTGATGTTCCTTTACATAGAACCTAGTCCAACTGTGGGAGTCCTTTCTCCATGGTCTGGCCTGCTGGTGTCCACTAGCTCTGAAAGGATTAAACAAATTCATGAGAGAGGACTCAGCAGCTACAGGTCATAGCGGCTATAATCTTCAGATGTTCAGTCAGGCTTGTGGGCTTCCCGTAGCCATCCGGCCACTATAAAATGCTTCAACAGATACGTCTGATCTAATAAAACCATAGACAGCCTGGTGGTCAGAGGTGATGCAGCCAACTGAAGAAAGCTTTGCTCCTCAAAAGAAGCTAGTGACAGACTTATATCTTCCAGTGGCTTTATGAAATACTGTCTGGGCAAGTTCCCTGAGCTCTGAGTCTCTTTGATATATTTGTTTTGCCTCTAAGCTGACTTGGGCAGGCTCTGTTTCCTCAGTATCTGAAACCTAGAAAGGATTTGCAATTTACACATAACTCATATGAGATGAATGTTATAGAACCTGTTATTCACTTTATATTTTAGTACAGAGGTGGGGAAATAACATTCTTGTGAGTTCTCCCTTTCTCTGTTCAAACCTTGTTCTCTAAACAGAGCTAGGTGCAAATATGTTTAGGGGAGACATAACCTAAAGGGTATTTTCACTCAGCTGCCATT
The DNA here is from genome assembly GCF_059951505.1 of Python bivittatus. Classification (NCBI taxonomy): domain Eukaryota; kingdom Metazoa; phylum Chordata; class Lepidosauria; order Squamata; family Pythonidae; genus Python; species Python bivittatus. The sequence continues at coordinate 86,795,563 of NW_028277035.1, forward strand.
GCCCCCCCCTCAAATAATCCCCAAATCCTTAAAACTGTTCTTGCAAGAACTAGGTGAAAATGGCTGGAACCAGCTTGCGCTCTTTCAGTCAATCTCATTTGGTTATTTTGCAGCAAGGAAAAAAATAATCTGGCTGGATGTAAAACAAACTATTACTGTTGGTCGCACAGTCAGCCAGATGTTTAGACTGGATTTGGCATTTTTATCCACCTATCGAGTCCTTCCCAAGGACCCGGGATAGGTAGATGTCGTTGTTTGATGATGTTAAAGGTATCGTCACAGGATGGAAGCTGTCCCAAGTAAAGCTGTCTTTGGCAATTGACTGATGGCGATTTTGTCAATGCTGATGGTCTTCAAGTGGTGCTCCAGATGTTGTGGGATTGGACCTAAAGCACCTATTACTATTGGTACTATCTTTGCTTTCTTTTGCCACAGTTGTTCTACTTCTATTTGCAGGTCTTTGTATTTTGTGATTTTCTCTGGTTCTTTCTCTTCTATTCTGCTGTCTCCAGGTATTGCAATGCCCACTATCCAGACTTTTTTGTCTTTCTTATCAACAGTTGTTAAGTTTGGGGTGTTGTGTGGCAGGTGCTTGTCTGTCTGAATTCTAAAGTCCCAGAGCACTTTAGCTTCTTCATTTTCTATTCCTTTGTCTGTTTTGTGGTCCCAACAGTTCTTGCTTGCAGGCAAATGGCATTTCTTGCAGATATTCCAGTGCACCATTGTTGCTACTTTGTCCTGCCGTTGTATGTAGTCAGTCTGTGCAATCTTCTTGCATGACAAATTTTTTTGTTTCATTGGGTTATTTTGCAGCAAGGAAAAAATAATCTGGCTGACTGTAAAACATCATCATCATCATCATCATCAACAACAACAACAATCCTGAGGCATGGGGTGCAAGGGTTTAAGGAAAGCAGGGGAGAGCCATATCAGGAAATGAGAATTGGTGGTAATTCCTGCCAAAGGGAAAGTTGACCCCTCCAGCTTAAGTGGAGCTCGAGTGTTGCAACTGAGCTGGAAGAAAAACAGAGACAAAAAGTCCCTAATTATATAAGTAGCAAGAGTTTCGCTCCAGCAACATCTCACAAGTACAAGCATCACAACTTTGAAACACATTGTACGTGGCAGCGCATGGAAGCCAAACTTTCACAAAAGATACGACTGAACCCTGGCAAGACTGAGCGGCTTTGGGTTTTGAGCCCCTCTGGTTCTAGGACTTTACCATCTTTGGTATTGGTTTGCACTGCCCCAAACAAACCCTGTACACAATCTGGGAGTCCTCCTGGACTCACAATTCCTGCTCGATGAGATGGCAATTGTGGCTAAGTGGGCCTTTGCACACCTTTGTATTGTGTGCCAGTTGTGCCCGTTTCTGGATCAGAGGGACCTACTCAGAGGGACCTACTCATGGGAACTTATGTCCTAGTCATCTCCCGGTTAGACTACTGCAGTGAGCTCTACGTGGGGCTGCCCTTGAAGAGTATCTGGAAACTTCAGCTGGTGCAAAATGCAGCTACGCAAGCAGTTATGTGTGTTTCTGGTAGAACGCATGTTACACCTCTGCTTCGCAAGCTGCATTAGTTATTAGTTTGTCTCTGGGTCCAATTCAGGGTGCTGGTGTTGACCTTTAAAGCCCTTCATGGCATGGGACCGGGTTATTTGAAGGACCACTTCTCCCCAATTTCATCTGCCCATCCTACCGGATCCAGCAGAGAGGGTATGTTACTGGGTCCATTGACCAGGGAGCTACATCTGGCAGGCAGTAGGCAGCAGGCCTTTTCTGTTGTGGTGCCTGGACTGTGGAACCTTCTCCTCCCTAAGATGAGGTTGTCCTCATCACTGTTGAGCTTCTGGAGGTCCCTCAAGACCTGGTTATGCCAGCAGGTCTGGGGACCCCAGGGGATGGATGAACTAGTGAGGTGGCTCCATTATTTTTAACATCCCTTTGTCTATTATTTTTTGTCTTAGTTTGGTTTTTATATCTTTTAATGTATTGATTGATTGTTTTAGCCCTGTTGTATACCACCCAGAGTCGCTTGCATGTGAGATGGGCAGCTATATAAATTGTATCAATCAATCAATCAATCAATCAATCAACATAAAAATGGGGGGCAGAGTTTTGAGGCAACAGCATGAAAACAGGTTGGACCACATGTTGTAAATTTTGTGAGTGAAGCAATAATCTCATTATCAGGATATTACACCAGTATAAATCCACCCCAGCCCCCCCCCCCCCTCTGATCTCAAGAACTTTCTTCAACTACTTCAATTTGGGGACTGGGAAACTTCTTGATGTTAGAAAACTGGGAGTCACTCAGAACCTTTCGCTATGTGTTATGAATGATTCTGCCCACCGGCGTTTAGAATTGCAAGTGAATTATTTCCAAGATACTCCTAAGTAATTTACTGGGGCTAAACTGGATGTGACCAAGAATAGCTGCATCTGCTTTTCACATATAACTGCAGGAAGGAATCAACCTCTTCAGCAAAAAGTTTTATGTGAATGGGAGAAGTTGAACTCTTCCCTGCATATCCCCAGACAAGCCACTTGTCTCCTTCTGCTGCTTCTTCTGATGCTAGTTTGGGATAAGGGTTAGAATATCTGACTAGGATAGGGAAGTCCTACGCTTAAATCTTGGTATAGCTTCAGAGCTAGTCGGACCCCGAGCTGGGTTCACATCAGTGGTTGAAGAAACCACAGTGGCAACCACATGACACTAAGCCATAAACCATGGCTTACAAATCAGTACAGCTGTGTTCAAACATCACACTAAATCAAAACCAAGCGAGCTGCATTATAATTTAGCATGATCTCTCCAGTCATTTGGAGGGAGTGAGCACATGCTGGAGGGCAATCAAATAAGCTGGGATTCCCCAAAATGAGTGTCATACAGAACTGAAAATGAGAATCCATCACAGAACTGTAACATTAAAAGGCAATTGTTTGATTTGCTCCCTGCCTTTATAATCTCCTGGTTTGCTCATGATCACCTCTCAGGTGACTGTACATTCGTCTTTTTTCTGGTCTGGGGGACACATTCACAGAGCGTTGGACTGCAGCCATCCACCATGTTTAATTTCTAAGAAGGTCAATGTCATCTACAAGCCATCAAAGGAAATTCTTGGAAATAAAGATGATTCTGGAGCTGATGTTTGCTTTAAGGTGTATCAGTTGGCCAACATACACAGCAGGTGGGCTCATCAGTTACGTGGACAGATGTTCACGTTGGAAGCACACTGTCAATAAAAACCTGAAGAATACTTGCATAAAACTGAGAGCCACTTACGGGTGCACTCCACTCCAGATTTTAGATGGGCCTTGGAGAGAGGAAGCACTCATGGAAATAATCTGAAATGAGATCAGTTGCTGGCAAATCAGGGGGGTGGGCTGTGTGCTTTTGTATTTAAAACATCTTGGTTCTCCTTGGCCTCTGGACGGAGAGTTCTCAGGCTGAAGGACTGCAAAGAATCTCAGCTCGAAGCTGCAGCCAAGTAATACTGGACCTGGCTTGGAGTACAGGAGGGCTTGGAAGCTAAGCGGGCTGGCTTCTTGATAGCTTGTAGGTTGACATTCAGAGGACTGACAGGCCTCACCAGGCTGTCACGGAGAAAACCCATCTGAACCCTCCGTATCGTTCCAGGCAGCTTGCATGCAAAGGGTCTCGACTTCCACTGGCAGTAACAGAGAATTACTTGCAGGATTCACCCCAAAGCTACCTGCTCCACTATGTCATAATGTGGTTGGCCTGGTTTTGATGTAGCATACTGCACAAACCCAGTCTTGTGGTGGGCCAAGAGATCTGGGCTGCCAAGCTTCAGGTGGCCACCAGATGGCAGCACCACGACGGGGAGGGTGGGACAAGACTGGGGGAGTGGAGGCTTTACAGAGGGAGATCAAATTTACAATCTGCACAGCTCTTCCTCTGTCCCTGAGGGTGGGATGCTCTGAGAGGCAGCAAGGGCCCAAGTCACTCCATTAATTTCCACAGCTGGGGAACCCGGGTCTTAATGCAACAGGCGATTACAACATAAGGGCTTAAAGACCACTTTTTTAGGACTTTGATGGACCCTGAAAAATGAAGGTTTTTAATTTAATTGAAGCTCATAAATTGAGCCAGTTTGGTGTAGAGCAGTGTTTTTCAAACTTGGCAACTTTCAAATGCGTGGACTCAATTCCCAGAATTCCCCAGCCAGCATGCGGGGAATTCTGGGAATTGACATCCACGCATTTGAAAGTTGCCAAGTTTGAAAAACACTGGTGTAGAGGTTAAGGTGTGGGACTAGAAACTGGGAGACCAGGAATTCTAGGCATGAAAGCCAGCTGAGTGACTTTGGGCCAGTCACTCTCTCTCTCTCAGTCCAGCCCACCTGGCAGGGAGGTTGTTGTGGGGAAAAGAGGAGGAGGGAGGGTGATGTAGGCAGCCTTGAGTTGCACAAGATAAAGGCGAGCTATAAATCTGGCAAATCACTAAATCTTATTTGAAGTTCACCTTCAGATAACTCACTACGCGGCTGCAGTGTCCGCAGAGAGGTTTTTGCACAAGCGGAACCCCTTCCAGGTCCGCCGGCGCTTCTGCCCCCTCGGATGCGCGGGGGGCTCGACCCTCCCCCAGATAACCCTTGGTGATCTTGGGAGGAGCCACGGGCAAGCCTCCTCTGCCTCGCGGCTAAGAAGGCGATCCGGGGCGGGGGGATCTCGGACGCCGACCTGAGCGCGCTTCTCCTGATTCAGGGCGGCGAAAAGCCCGCTTTCCGGGCAGGCTCTAGTCCCGGGGAAGAAGCCGGGCCGGGGGCGCCTCGACGCCGCCCAGCCGAGCCGGAGAGCGGCGGCCGCGAGAGGGCTCCCTCGATGGCAGAAGCGGCGCGCCCTCCGCCTCGCTTGCTTCGCCCTCCTCCCCCGCCGGCGGGGTTGGGCTTCCCAGGTTAGGCGCTGCCGCCGTTTCCTGCCCCTCCTCCGCCGCCGCCGCCGCCGCCGCCCCCGCCGCGCTCCGAGCCGCGCGCCCGGTGCCCGGTGCTGGAGGCGGTGCGCGCGCGGGAGCAGCCTTGACCTCCGGCCCGCGGCTGCGCCAGCCGCTGCCCGGGCGCCTCTACCCGGCTGGCGCGCAGGGCGACGGCGCGGGCGCGGGCCTCCCGGCGGGTGCCTCTCGAGCCTGCTGAGGGGCGGGGTGGAAGCCGTGCCGCGGGGCAGCCCGGCGAGAGCTCCGTTCTCCATCCGAGGAAGGGAGAGATCCCGGCGCCCCGTCCTTTCAGGTCCCCTCTCCTCCCTCGCGGAGGCGGTCAAAGTAAGCCTCGCCTCTCCCGCTCGGTGCCTTTGCGCCTGGTCTCCAGAACGCGGGCTGCCCGCCCAGCTGCCCAGAAGCTGCAGGGTGCAGATAGGAGGGATGCGCGGGGTTTAGCGGCCCCTGTGCCTGGGACAGGCTCGAGAACAGGGGTGCCCTTCTCAGCCTGGCCAAAGGTCGTAGGGGACTCCGGAGATGCGGTTTTTCCCATTAAAGCCTGCTTTGGCTAGGGTTTCCCCTTCTCCGGAGCTCCTAAGTGGACTGGAAGCTTCTCGGGGGTTGGAAACGGTTCCCCTCCCAGGCTTCCTCCATGCAGATGTGTGGGGACAGCGACACCTGGGATCTGCGGGGTCCACCCAATTGGAAGGTGCCAGGTTGGGAAAGCAGCTTTATACAGAAGTGGCAGCCCTGCCAGGGGAAATGCCCAGTGGCATGGAAAGGGCCTGAAAAACCATTTAAAAGGGGGAGGGGATCACAACGTTGCTCCTCCCTCCATCTCACCTTATTCTTAAGCGTACCAAAAAGGTAGGCATCAAAAATACCAACGCTCTATTCCTAAAAACACAGCTGAATGGCAAAGCCACACGCTCGGTGTGCAAAAAGTCTAGCCACTGGTACGCCTCAAGGTATGGATGGCAAAGCTGTCGTCCGAAAACCCTGCAGGTCTGTGGCCTCTCAGTAGGTGAGCCTGAGTTTAGTGAACTAGTGGGCTCCCTTAGTTAAGGCAACAGTTTTCTACCTGGGGGAGCTTCGCCTGTGCTGGGGAAAGTTGTACCCACCAAAAAAAAAAATTTTTTTTTTTAATGTCTTTTGGAGAATTAAATGAGGTTAAAAAGAAAAAGTCAGGGCTCTTTGAAGAAATGGACCTTGACAATGAACTTGGGCATTACTGCAGCTGTTTTCATTTGCAACCCTCTGAATTGAGAAAACCAGGTATTTGTTAGAAGTGCTAAGACAAAGTAAACTATTTTGCCTAAGATGGCATTTCATATTTCGTTCGCTGAAGGATTTTGGAGGTGTGACAAGACCACAAGCAAGAGTAAAGAAGAAATGTGAAGCCCTAGGGAAGGGAGGCAAGAAGGATCTGGAGATCCATGTTGCACATTACTTAAGGTGCCACCATTTTTATATGCTGTATCCCCAGACTCGCTGGGAGTCAGGCAGCATATAAATTATTATTGTTGGTCAGCCAGATGTTTAGACTGGATTTGGCATTTTTATCAACTTATCAAGTCCTTCCCAGGGACCCGGGATAGACAGATGTTGTCTGATGGTGTCAAAGGTATCGTTGCAGGATCTAAGCTGTTCCAAGTAAAGGTGCCTTTGACAATTGACTGTTGGTGACTTTGTCAATGCTGATGGTGTTCAAGTGGTGCTCCAGATGTTTTTGGACTGCGCCCAAGGCGCCTATAACTATTGGTCCTATCTTTGCTTGCTTTTGCCACAGTCGTTCTATTTGCAAGTCTTCGTATTTTGTGGTTTTCTCCGGTTCTTTCTCTTCTATTCTGCTGTCTCCAGGTATTGCAATGTCCACTATCCAGGCTTTTTTGTCTTTCTTATCAACAGTTGTTAAGTCTGGGATGTTGTGTGGCAGGTGCTTGTCTGTCTGAATTCTAAAGTCCCAGAGCACTTTAGCTTCTTCATTTTCTATTCCTTTGTCTGTTTTGTGGTCCCACCAGTTCTTGCTTGCAGGCAAATGGCATTTCTTGCAGATATTCCAGTGCACCATTGTTGCTACTTTGTCATGCCATTGTTTGTAGTCAGTCTGTGCGATCTCCTTGCAGCAGCTGACTAGGTGGTCCACTGTTTCTTCAGCTTCTTTGCAGAGGCGGCATTTGCTGTCTGTTGCTGTCTTCTCAGTTCTGACTTTGTATGCATTGTTCTTAAGGCTTGGTCTTGTGCAGCCAGAATTAGCCCCTGTCTCTTTCTTCAACTTTCCCACTTTTAGCCATTGCCAGGTCTTGTTGTTATCTGCCTTGCCTGCTAGTTTTTTTGTGTACTGACCATGTAATACTTTGCCTTGCCGTGTCTCTTTTCTGTTCTTCATTTGGTCTTATAGGCCAGTTTGGTCTCTTCCGTGTTCAATAAGCCTTCATGGTATACCAGCTTCAGTGCATCTTCTTCTCTGTCCTTCAGATATTCTTGTAATGCCCCTTTTTCTTCTTCAACTGTCTGGTGTCCTTGCAACATTCCACGCCCACCTATCCTCCTTGGTAAGTAGAGTCTGTCAACATCGCTGCATGGATGAAGGGCATGATTCATTGTCATTATTTTTCTGGTCTTCCTATCCAGGGCTTCTAGTTCTGCTTGAGTTCAGCCCACTATTCCAACTGTGTATCTAATGACTGCATTTGCCCAGGTGTTAATCACCTTGGTGGTATTTCCTCCACTGAGTTTGGACTTTAAGATCTTCATTCTCATGATGTATTCACTACTAACCTTTTTTTGACTTCAATGTGCTTGATGCTGTCAGCTTGAAGGATCCCCAGGTATTTGTAATGATCTTCTTCATCTAGACTCTTGATGTTATTTCCATAGGGCATCTTGATTCCTTCAGTTTTCACTATTTTTCCCCTGTTGATGGTAAGGGTGGCACATTTGTCCAGTCCAAACTTCATTGCAATATCTTGTATATTCAGACAGTATTGAGCAGCAATTCTATTTCAGATGGTGTTTTTCCATACAGCTTCAGATCATCCATGTAAAGGAGGTAGGATAACCTGGCAGATGTTTTTGATGTTTGATAGCCATGGCCTGACTTGTTCAATATTGTTGACAGAGGAGTCAGTGTAATGACAAACAGTAGTGGTGATAGTGAGTCTCCTTGAAAGATTCCTCTCTTGATGTTAACCTCTCCCAATCTGTCACCATTGACCAGCAACCGTGTCGTCCGTTGTGCCATTGATCTTTGCACAAAGCTTCTGATGTTTCTACTGACTCCTGTTATTTCTAGGCACTTGATTATCCAATCATGTGGCAGGGAGTCAATGCCTTCTTGTAATCAATCCAAGTTACATTCAAGTTGGTCTTCCTTCTCTTGCAGTTTTCCAAAACCATTTTGTCAGTTAGGAGCTGATCTTTTGTTCCTCTGCTGTTTGAGCAGTTTCCTTGCTGCTCAGATAGAAAGAGCTTGTTTTGAACTAGATGCTGTTGGACTGCATCAGCTACCACAGCAGTTAGCAATTTGAAAGTTGTTGGCAAGCAGGTAATTGGCCTGGGGCTGCCCCTTTTGTTGGATCTTTCATTATCAGGTAAGGTGTTAACCAACCTTCAGTTTCACCTCCTTACAGTATGTTGTTAAACTGCTCGGCAATGAGTGGGTGCAGAGCAGTCAGATGTTTCAACCAAAAACCATGCAGTTCATCTTCACCTGGTGCTGACCAATTCTTGATCTTCCTTGCCCTTTTCTCCACCATTTCTGCTGTTATTACAAGTTCTTTCATTTCAGCTTCTTTTTTATTCTTATCTCCTCCTTTATCCAAACTGCATTCTTGTTGTATTTCTTTGGGTTGTCCCACAGGTGCGCCCAGAACTACGTTGTTTCTTCTTTGTCAGGTATTGACTGGTTCATTGCAGTCTCTCCATTGATCGATTGGAAGAAACGTTTCTGATTTGACTGAAATTGGAGATTCTGCCTGTATTGTGCAGTCCGAGCTTCACATCTGCTGATCTTCTTGGCTATGGCTGTTATTTGCTGCTTTATTATTTCCAGTGCTTCTTTGATCTTCCTTGTTTCTAGGTGATATTTCTTGATCAGGTATTCTTTGGTGTTCTTGTTCTTCTTCTTTCGTCTGTTCTAGCTTGCTTGCCTCTGATCTTAGCATGCTGATCTTGTTTTCCAACCTGATTTTCCATTTTGGTGGTGCACTGTTTGGCTTTTTTTCTTGTTTGTTGATTTTGCATCCAAGGTATTCAGTTATAACTGCAGCCATGCTGAATATTAGTTGATTTGTTTCTTGCAGTGAGCTGGAGTTTATATTTGATATTACAGCATTGGCATCTTTTAATACTTGTGCTAGCTGTTTCTTTGTAACAAGCTTCAATGCAGACAACCTTATTCTGTTGTTTTTGTGCTGTTCTAGATGCTCAGTTATTTTTGTTTCAATTCCTCTTGTTTTTTTAGTTAGAGGGCTTTGTTCTTTCTGAGGAGAAGGCAGAGGAGAGGCTGCCTGGTTTGGGAATGAAAATGATTCAGTAGCTATGCTGGCTTCCTCTACTGCCGACTCCCCCTGGTTTGCCTCTACAGTCTGAGCTACTTCTGTCAAGGCTTCGATTTCATTGCTCTGGGTACACCTTTGCAGATTCTACTTCTGTGAATATTTTATTTTGTGTTATAAATCGATGTTGATCTGCTAGCCTCTGTTCTGTTATTTCTCATTCTGGATGTTGTTCTTTCCAGAACTGGTGCGTTCTTTTCAGATGTCCTCTTCCTGTTGGACTTGATTTGTAATAGCAGATCATTATTTCTGTTTTCAGACTTTGATATTTGCGACGGGTAAACAACTTTTCTTCCAGTAGTCCTACAGCTGCTGGCCCTGGTTGCTCAGCCAACAGTTCTGAGTCCTGTAGCCCACTTGTCACCAGGTGTCCAGGAACTAGAACACCTAGTGTGGTCCTTGTTGACCTGGGCAACAACTAATCCGGCATAAGTTTCTGTAAATTACGTCTCACCACATTGTTTATGGGAGAGGCACTCTTCATCCAGCTTCTCTGATGAGACCTGTCCAGTATGGCTGAACCTCTGGCACAGCTCTCATCCTCCTTGGAGCACACAAGCCCCACAAACATGTCAAGGGGATTATTGGGTGAGGATAATAATCCTCACTGGGGGATTATTATTATGATTATTATGTTTTGACATAATATTACAGTAGAGTCTCACTTATCCGACATAAACAGGCCGGCAGAACGTGGGATAAGCAAAAATGTCGGATAACACACAGTAACAATTGAGTGCGGTTAAAAAAAAAAAAAAAACCGATCCACTGCGCCTGTTGCAATCGATTTTTGCGTTGCGGCGCCGCATCGTCAGGAGCAACAAGAAAGAGTACACTCACGCTCGCAAACAAACGGCACACTTTTCTCGTCGCCGATTTATGCGTGTTGTATTTTTTTTAGGGGCGTCGGATAAGACGGAATGTCGGATAAGCGAAGGTCGGTTAAACGAGACTCTACTGTATTAATAATAAAAGTTGGTGGTACTTTATGTGGACTTTGTGATTTATTTATTTATTTATGGTCTCTGAACAGGTTATGGAAATACAGGTGTGACCTCAAAGAAGAACTTTCCATTTCACAATGCCTCCAAAAAGATCCAGAGGGAAACTTCCTCCAATATCCAGTCATAAAAGACGTCTGAAGGGTCGGTGGAAGTTGGAAGACCAGCAGAAGAGCCTGCTTTTGGCAGAAGAGAAAGGCAAAGAGAAAGGCAAAGCAGGGACCCCCAATAAAAGGGCCAGGAAGCGAAAGGGCACCACTGCCCCCCAGAGGAGTTATTCAGGGGAGAACCCTAACATCTGTACGGAGTGCGGGCAAACCTTTGCTCAGAGTTTGGATCTGATGAGCCACCAGAGAATCCATGCAGGAGAAAAGCCACATAAATGCTCTGACTGTGGGAAAGCATTTAGCGTCAGTTCCAACCTGAGCAGGCACCAGAGGGTTCACACAGGGGAGAAGCCACATCTTTGCTCAGAGTGTGGGAAAAGTTTCACAGACAAGTCGACTTTGGATCAACATGTGCGAACCCACACAGCAGAGAAACCCTACCAGTGTATTGATTGTGGGAAAACCTTTAGCCGTAGTTCCCATCACAAGCGGCATCTGAAGAGCCCGCCAGGGAAATGGCAGAGCAATTGCACTCCCCCAGAGACCACTGCGGTCAGCAACTCCACCAGCTCAGCTCCTGGCCGCGCTCAAAGGAGCAGAGTTCCTAAGAAGCAAGACTCTCCCTTTGAAATCCCCCACACGTGTGCAGAATGCTGGCAGAGCTTCAACCAGACCTCAGACCTGGTCAAACACATGCGCATCCACACGGGCGAGAAGCCTTTTGAGTGCAACCATTGTGGGAAGTGCTTCAACGTCAGCTCCAACCTCATCCGGCACAAGAGGATCCACACAGGGGAGAAACCCTACACCTGCTCTGATTGTGGGAAGAGCTTCACTGACAAATCCACCCTCACGCAGCATAACCGCATCCACACGGGAGAGAAACCTTATACCTGTAGTTACTGCGGGAAGAGCTTCAGCCGGAGCTCTCATCACAAGAGGCACCAGAGGATCCATGCGGGAGAAAATCCGGTCTCTTTCCTGCCCCTGTGGCCTTATCCTAACCAAATGTACTGAGAGCCATTCTGCTGGGCAAGGCAGAATTTCCACTAGACCTCTGCAGCTGATGGTTCAATCTTGGTTTCACACTTGCACACAGGTATTTGGATACAAAGCAGGAAAGGTGTTTTGGGTCTGGTGTGGGCACACTCACTCTACCTGTCGGTGGCTCTTTAAGGAAAAGTGTCACACAGTGAGACCTGATAAAGGTGTAGCTTCTTTAAGTTGCTGCTGACAGGCATGTCACAGCAGACCTAAAACACCTTTCCCATTTTAGATCAGAGTGCTATACATGTAGTCCTTGTTTAGTGACTGCCTCATTTAGTGACCATTTGCAGTTACAACAGTGATGAAAAAGCAACTTTATGACCAATCCTCGCATTTACAACCTTTGCAGGTCTGTAAAGCACAGGAAAGCTGAAGTAAGATCATAAGCACCATCACAGTTTCACTTAACAGCCGCTTCGCTTAACGACCAAGTTGCCAGTCCCAATTGTGGTCGCTAAACAAGGACTACCTGTACACTTTTATTATTACCTTCACGTGCACCTACATGGGCTAAGACAGACTGTCAGCCTTCCAAACACTCATTCCATGACGGAAGAGAGAGAAGATCCTTTCAATTAATGGGATTGGAGCTCTCTCACCAAAACTCTTTTCATTTCTCTTTTGCAAGGATTCCTGCTCTGTATGGATCTTTCCTTCCTGAAGTACTCTTGTTTTATTAATGGCATCTCAAATATGCAGCCAGATTTTGTAACTGTTAATAGAATATTATTGCAATTTAATAAACAGGTTTAATGCATGATGTTTTCAGATCTAATTGACACTGTGGTACTGAGTATGTGAGAGAGCCAGTTCGGTGTAGTGGTTAAAGTACCAGGCTAGAAACCAGGAGGCTGTGAATTTTAGTCCCACCTTGGGCGCAAAGCCAGCTGGGTGACCTTGGGCCAATTCCTTTCTCTCAGCCCTAGGAAGAAGAAGGAGGCAAGGGCAAACCACTTCCAAAAAATCCTGCCAAGAAAACTGCAGGGATTAGTCCAGGCAGTCTCCAGGAGTCAACAATGACTCAAAGGCACACACACGCAAACACAAAACCTGAGTACGTGAACAGTGTCTTCTCCTGTCAGTGTATTAAGAGTGGGGCCCTTTCTCGTCTTTCTCCCAGGTTTCTATAGGACTTGTTGTCTACTCCTAGAAAGAGGATTTCCTGCAAATTGGTTCACTGAATGGTTTTTATTCTGTCCAACCCCATGGCATGTCGGAAAGAAATTATGTGAAGGGGTTCAGGAAACAGGCAGTAGGATAACTCTCTGAAAATTAAACAGAATGGGACCAAATTTGGAACAGTGGAGGAAACCAGTAAAAGAAAGATGGAGTTTGAAAATGGACTGGATGCAGCTTGGGGCTGAGGAGAAAAACATTCCAGAGAAAATCCCCTCAATGCATCCTATGGGAGAGGCAGATGGGCAAAGGCTGGGAATGCTGCCAACTGCCCTCCTAAGCCCCTCCCTTCTCCCTTCTGGTCCTGTGGATAAGAGTGCATCATACACAGCCTGCTCGACACTTCCCAGTGTGTGCGTGCGCGTACATAGCCACACTCATGCACACACACAGGCATGCAACATGAGGGGAGAGCAGAAATACAGAGGCAACACATCTGCGCCCACCCTGTTTAGACCCTCTGGGAACTGCCAATCCAAGGATGGCAACACTGGGCACTTCCTCCCCAGGTATATTCCAGCTGGACAGGGAACTAGGGAAGGATTTGGGAGTCGCCTGTGGAAGGAGAAGGGTGAAGGAAGCTCAGAGTACAAGCTTGGGAATACTTCCCCTGTTGGGGGAACAAGTGGGGAATAATTGTAGGGCTAGGATAGCCTACTAGTGATGGAATATCTAGAGATAGTTTGTAGAAATAAATGAACTTGTTTTAAAACCCATTTCAGTTATGTAATAAAAGTCGATTTGTTCCTTTCCTCCTATTTAGACTAAGGGAACGTGCTATCCTAGACCTTCCCCATATTTTACCCAGTTATGTTTTCTTAGAGACTTAAAGAATTTCTAAGCCCTCACAGAGGTTTAGTGATGGCAGTAGAACCCAAAAATAAAGGAAAAGACCCCCACAGCAAGGAGGGTGTGCAACACCCTCACGCACACAAATATACATGCAGTAGGAACGCACCATACCCCAATTAGTCTCTGGGGAGAATACATGTGTCTGTGTGCGTCCTTTACCATTTGTGACTGATACTTAATGCAGTGTATGCGAGAGATACATATTTTGTTCATTCTCACTATGGGTGGGGTAGGTGAAGCTGCCATGAGCCAATCTCTTAAGGAAAGGTTTGGGAAATGTTTTGAAGTCCAAAGTTGACATCACAAAATCTCTAAGCTGGCATCACAGTCCCATGTGCTTATGGTGTGCTGGTTTTGTTAGACCATGGAATTTGTTCCTAATCACACCCACTCATGAGTATTTGCTATTCTATTGCTTTCTTTATTCTTGCAATCTAAAGACTTAGTCTCTCAACCATGAGAAGCCATGCTGTATTTGAATCTTTGGCCAGAGAACAAGTCTGGGAGACCTTGGGGGTTATAGCTTGTTCTGGTTAATAGCTGACCTGGTGGATTGGGGACAAGACCCCACGAAGTCCTCACTCATAACCATTGTGTGCACAGTATCCTTGGCAGCATTTCGCTGCACCATGGTCTACTTGCCACAGGAGAGATGAGATAGTAGAATTTTGCAAGTAGTCAATACCATTTTTAATACCTCTTTGCATAAAACTCTACCCACAAGTGGAAAACTAGATTTTTGTTTCATATACAGTGGTACCTCGGTTCACGAACGCTCCTGTTCACGAACAATTCGGTTCACGAACAGCTTTGGCCGCAAAATTTTGCCTCTGTTTGCGAACTCCGCATCGGGTTACGAACAGGATCTGCGGCCATTTTCCCTCCCGTGACACGTGGTCGCAGCTTTCTGTAGGGAGGGGGACTCTCCCTCCAAGCAATATCCGCCTCCCCACCCGCCTTCCTGTCCTCCATGCCAGAAGTCACGTCGAGCAAGGTTAGTGTTCTCTCTCTTCGTGCTGTACTTTGTGTCATATTTTTGCGGTTTAAAAAAACAACAACATATGGTTCAGAACGGATTAACCGTAATTACATTGAACCTTATGAGGAAATTTGATTCGGGACACGATCAAAAATCGGTTGGCGACCAAATTTGGAGGGGTCAGAACGGATTAACCGTATTTACATTGAACCTTATGGGAAAATTTGATTCGGTTCACGACCAATTCGGTTTGTGACCAGAGTCACGGAACGAATTAAGTTCGTGAACCGAGGTACCACTGTAATCTGAATACAGTAACCAAACATCGATTGAATAGTACAGTATAAGCCAGACTGAGAAGAATCAGAAGCATTGCACTCTGCAAACAAGGCATGATTGGTAGTTCTCTTTCAGAAACAAAAAAACGAATATATACTTCACTGCTGTTTCAGGCCTTTCCACAACATCCAACAAGCTTATTTTATTTTTTTAACAAAATCATTCTGTTCCAATAACAAAAGAGGGAGCTGGCCTATTTAAATGTTCTTCTGCTAAAGCACATAATTATTTCAAAGCATTCCAATGCAAAACACTCTGATGTGATTTATTTAAACTTTTACACACATTTTAATGCAATTCTGCATCTGATGAAGTGGATTCTGGTCCATTAAAGTTTATTCTATAATACAGTGGTACCTCGGGATACGAACGCCTCTACTAACGAACTTTTCGGGTTATGACCAGCTCCAGCCGCAAAAATTTACCTCGATGTGTGAACTCTGCCTCGGGGTACGGTCATTTTTCCGCCCTGACACGTGGTCTGCGGCCATTTTTCCGCCCCTGACACGTGGTCCGCGGCCATTTTTCCACCATGCCGCGCGGCACCCGGCCGTTTTCGCACCGCACCGTGCCGCACCGCGCCCGGCCGTTTTTGCGCCGCGCCCGGCCGTTTTCCTGTTGCACCGCGCCGTGCCCAGCCGTTTTCCTGCCCCTGACGCGTGGTCCACGGACGTCAGAATGGATTAACGGTAATTACATTGAACCTTATGGTAAAATTTGCTTCGGGGTGCGACCATATTTGGAGGGCGGAACAGATTAACCGGATTTACATTGAACCCTATGGGGAAATTTCCTTCGGGTTACGACCAACTCAGGATACACCCAGAGTCACGGAACGGATTAAGTTCGTATCCCGAGGTACCACTGTATTCATTTTAGTCTTTTAGGTGCCTCAGGACTATTTTATACCTTTCAGTCTTGCCTCATGTAAAGAGGAATATATATCTTTGTGAAAAAGTTTCCTTTCATTTGATCAGGACAACCTGTGAATCAGTCTGTACGCACACAAAATGAATAGATATACTTTGCACAACCAAGTACAGGTAGTCCTCGCTTAGTGACCACAATTGGGACTGGCAACTCGGTTGCTAGGCACTGCGGTTGCTAAGTGGAAAATCACATAACTGTGATGGGCTTATGATGTCACTTCCTATTCAGTCATTAAGCAAAACATCACATGACGGCGACTTATGATTTTACTTCCACATTTTCTATTAACTGCTTGTCATGAGCCATTGCAAAGCACATGAATGGTGATCACATGACTGTGGGACACTGTGGTGATCATAAATGCAAGGATTGGTCACAAAGCTATTTTTTTCACGTCATAACTTCGAACGGTTGCTAAATGAAACAGCTGGTAAGTGACGACTACCATCTATTCATGCATTTCCAGCCTGTCTGGAAGAATCCTGCTTCCTTATCTATGCATCAATGTAATGTAAATCTGTGGCAAATATATAATCGTATAAAGAAGCAGAATCCAGGGATTGAAGAGTCTTTCTACCAAATATGTCTACTTTTGCTCAATTTAACAACCCTCTTGATGCAACCTTGAGCATTATAGAAGATTCCATTTCTCATAGCTTCCACGTGCATACATTTTTATTTAAATGAGAAGGAAATACATTTTGTATATCTTGCTGAGAAGACTGATCATGTGGTTTTAGGGCTGTGTCCACCTACAAGGGTCAATTCACATTGGCAGTCCACCAGATGCTGAGGCTGGGGTGTGAAACCCCTTTCGATATGAAATGCCACTTATTTTTCAATGGGACTGGTATGTGAAGAGGTCCAACTTTTTAAGGGTCAAATTACAGTGGTAGCTACAGACAGGTGGCTTTCTTGAGGGCCACTGGCTGGAAAAATATTCTGAAAAGACGGTTGGCTTTCAGCTACGTGAGAAGACTTGACTTAAAAAATCAAAGGATCCTGGGATCCTGTGATACATCATCATCATCATCATCATCATCATCATCATCATCATCATCCTTTTCAAATAATAAACGGAAGCAGAGATCCAGAGATCTTTTGCAGAAGCTTGGGAGGTTACTGAGATCAGGAAATTACTTAAAATATCCTCGCTCATCGGGTATCACGAGGCAACTGTTTTCAAAAGATTTTGCATGAGGGAAGCTTTTCCTTGTAGACTTCTTTTTGAAAGAGCCCTGCTTCTCCACAATGGAGGACCTCCCTCTGCCTTCCCATTACCCCAGTGTTGTCCAACCTTAGCCACTTTAAGATGAGTGGACTTCAACTCCCAGAATTCCCCAGCCAGCATGAAGTCCACTCATCTTAAAGTGGCCAAGGTTGGACAACACTGCATTACACAGTAAAACATTCTGGGAAATAAACAAGACTACCTTGTTCTAGTAGCCCACAGGCCAGTCTTTTTGGCAGCACAAATATTTCTTTGAGTTGATAGCAGACCTTGGAGTGCACATGATTTATAAAGCATTGATGGAAAGGCTGCCTTTTAGACAGATCAAACTCAAGGATAAGGCAAATGACAAAATATCACCTTCTCATTTCCATGTGTTAGCAGAATGGACTGCCGGTTAAATGTTATTTCAACACTAGCAAAGGGAAAACATTTTCCACTGTGCCAGGCAGTCACAAGCAGCCCACATGGTATGGACAGTCTTCTTGTCCTGCTTCTTATTCCTGCTTTCCCTCTCAATATCTGTGGCCTGAAATCACCATGTTCCTCTCTTCAGGGGAGGGAGACACTACAAAACTTTGGGAGACTTTGGCCACATAATTGACCCAAAATGGCACCTATGCCATGGCATGAGATCATGCACTGGTGCCTCCCCCAGGAAAGATAGGTGACTCTGTAGTAACCTGTGAAAGCTTAGAGCATGATAAATGGGTGAAACCTTAAGGTACCGCGTGAGTCAACAATTTTTTTATTGCAATGGACATAAGGCTCTTCCCACACCCTGTCGATGTGGTTTCCTCCCATCCTCGTGATGGGAGGCCAGTGGGAAACCAATGCTGCCACGGCAATCCTTTTCCCATGCCTAGAAAACCAGCCCAGCAAAGTTGCTGCCTCACATGAGGCCAGGGTGGTGGTTTCTGCTGGTGCTGCTGGGAGCTTCCCCTTCTCTGCTGTCTGAATCCTACCTCCCACCCCCCAGCCCCACCCCGAGCACAGATCCCTCATTACCTCTCACCATGGGGATCCCTGCCTTCACCTCCGTTGTTGCTGGACAGCACCACTGCAGCCACCCCAGGGAGTGTTCCTGATGTTGCGGTAAGCAGAGGTAAGGGCAGGATCGCCACGGTGGGAGATGGAAGAAGTAACAGGTAGGAACATCAACCTTGTGGAATACCTTCCATGCAATCAGTTTTGCTACTGGAGCCAAAGCAAAGAAGAAAACTTTGCCTGCCAGACGAGGCTCTGTTCTCTCTGGCAGCCAAAGGAGGCACCGAGCCCCACGGCTGGATGGGAGGGGCTGGTCCTGCAGTGGGTCAGTTTTTCCTGCCCCGACAGTTACACAGGTGGAGATAGAAGGGCAGAACCTCATCAGGGCTCCTTAGCCCTAGAGCAGCTGGAACTATCCAAGCTACTTAAGTTGGCTTATCCTTCCAGAGACTGTCCCAAAATGGAAATCTCCCATTTCCTGAAATCACAGGATTTATGTAGACATTGCGCATTTGCAAGCCCCAAATCATATTGTTGGATTGTCTGGGGATTCATCTGATACCAAAACAGAACTGCACTTTCATCTAGCACAGTGTTTCTCAACGCTGGCAACTTTTAACACACATGGACTTCAGCATGCTGGCTGGGGAATTCTGGTAATTGAAATCTACCCAACTTAAAGTAGCCAGCGTTGAGAAGCAATGTGCTAGCAACTCTCTAACATATCTTTCCTACCACCCTAGAAACTTGTAATGCTGAATAAGTCACGAGTCTGGGAGAACCTTTTGGGACTAACCCATTTTATTAAAAGTCATAAGCTTATGGCTTTTAATAAAATTTGTTAGTCCCAAAAGGCACTCCCAGACTCCTCCTGATTTTTTGCTACCATAAACTAACATAGCTCTCCTCCTACAATATTAAATAGGAACTGCATAATGCTTTTCCTTGATTTGAAAGGCCGCCTTCGTCCTAATTGGATCTGGAATGGAGGAGAGAAACAAGATCATTCAAGGGGAACAGAATAACCATTGTGCTTGAACCAGGTGGGAAACCCTGTGGACTATGGGGCTCATGCACAAATTCCCCCAATGGTGGCTTGAAGATGCCTCACTAACTGTTCTTCAAGGTCTCTCTCCTCGCCACCCCATAGCTGAGCCCCCCGATTTCAGATTTAGCAAACTGGATGTTCAGATGTGTTTTCTATCTTCTCCCAAGTCTTACAAGATGCACAGTTTCTGGTGCTTCTGGTGATGAAGCACTGCTTTCTAGTGCTATTTTGGTTTATGTGGCTGGCCTGATATTTATTTAATTACTTACTGAGACAATTTGTATGCTGCCTGTTCATCAGATCCCAGCTTTTACAGGCAGCCACCCACGTAATGCCTGGTGGGTTCTTTCCGCAGCACAAGCCAGGTATTACGTGGCCTCTTTAATCACACGCGTTCAACAGCCCTGAAGTTCTCTTTTCGAGCAAGAAAACTCTTTAGAAAACAGAAATGGAGGAGGCACCCCAGCAAGATTGTTAGGAAGATCAGCAGCACAGCAATGTGGAAGATGGCCCAGAGCATTTATGTTATTTTCAGTATGATTGTTAAACCATCAACAAGGCTATAAGAGCTTCTGGTGGAGAAACAGTGCCAGGTCTCTGATTCAAAGGGCTGGTTGTCAAACTCTGCCCTACCACAGTCTTAAGAAAAGCAAGTGCCGATTGTTTTTCCCTGCCCAGCAAATCTGAAGGAGAACACCGGTGGGAGGACAGACGCAGCCACTGGTTGCTGTCCTTACCTTCTCTCACATGAAAACTGTAAGGACAGCACCACTCTCTGGCCTGAAGCAGAACAGAAAAGTCTGTCAGGGCAAAGAAAATTACATGGGCATGCTTGGTACCACCCCACAGACTGGAGAAAGGGATGTTAAAGCAGCTGTCTTCTTGTTTGACCTCCCAATGATATGTTGGGTCTGTTCTGTGCTCTGTAAAGCAAGGGAAACCAGAAATAATGGGTATAAGTTGCAGCTACCTAGATTGCATTTAAATGTATCAATAATTGTGGATTTGTCGGTTCTCTGTCTGTAGATGTTTTGGAGAAGAGGTTGGACAGCCACTTCTCATGTGTGGTTTAATTGGTTCTCCTACACACTGCAGGGGGTTGGACTAGATCAGTGTTTCTCAACCTTGGCAGCTTGGAGATGTGTGGACTTCAACTCCCAGAATTCCCCAGCCAGCCATGCTGGCTGGGGAATTCTGGGAGTTGAAGTCCACACATCTCCAAGCTGCCAAGGTTGAGAAGTACTGGACTAGATCGTCCTTGTGGTCTCTTCTATCTCTACAATTTTCTTTTTTTTTTTTTTATAAATTTTTTATTTTTTACAACAAACACAAACAAACAATAACATAAAAAGCATAAAAAAAACCATCTTCCATTTTAAACCGTGTGTCAGCCAGTTACCAATCATTTGTGCCATCCTTTCATAATCTTCACTCATCATTTATATAAAATCTCATGTCATCTATCTAACACATATTTATATATTTATCAATTATCAATTATTATTCATTTGTTACTAGTCTATAACACCAGCTTTCATAATAGGATTTATATCATTTTTATCCATTGATTATATATATATATATATATAGTAATTTATATCAGTTTGTCAAGTTTCTATTATATAATTTGCTGATCTATTACATTACTATATCTTTTCATCCAACCATTGATAAAACAAATCCCATATCATTTGTTTATCTTCTTGCTCTCTAATTTCAAATGTTAATTTACTCATCTCTGCACATTCCATAATTTTCTTAATGACTTCCTCCTGCATAGGTACTTTTTCATTTTTCCAATTTTTAGCAAATACAATTCTAGCCGCTGTCAGAACATTTACAATCAAATATTTCAGTTCTTTACTATATGTTTCAGGTATAATTCCTAATAGGAATATCTCTGGTTTAAAGTCTATATGTTGTTTTATCATTTTTTCCAACCATGTGTGGATTTTAATCCAATATCTTTTAGCTTCTGGGCATGTCCACCACATATGGTAATATGTACCGGGCTTCTGATGACACTTCCAACATTTATCAGACTTGTTCTTGTACATTCTCGCAATCCTTGCTGGAGGTAAATGCCACCTATAAAACATCTTATACAGATTTTCTTTATATGCAGTTGACATTGTCATTTTATAGTTTTGAGACCATAATTTTTGCCACTTCTCTAAATCAATTCCGTATCCAAAATTTTTCCCCCATGCGATCATTGTATCTTTAACCTGTTCTTCCTCCATCTTAAATTCTAGTAAATGTCCATAAAGTTTTTTAATCACCTTTTCATCAGTACCCATCAAAATTTTGTCTAAAACAGTCAGCTCATCATAAATACCTTCTGCTTTAAAATCTTTATCGAATCTAGATTGTATTTGCAAATATGAGAACCAGTTCATTTTTATACCTTGTTCTTCCAACGCTTGCATAGTTTTAAGTTCACCCTTTTCATTCAATATCTCAGTATATCTAACTGTTTGTTCCTTTTTATATGTTATTGAATAAGAAAAGGCTTCAATAGTGGATATCCATCGTGGAACTTTTAAATAATATTGTCTTCTTGTCTTCTCCCAGTTTAAAAACAATGCCTCTCGAATATAATGCCTTCTAAAGTAGCCCTGTGTTTTCGTTCCCTTATACCATAAGAAAGCATGCCAGCCCAACAACAGGTCATGTCCCTCTAAGGTCAATAGTCTATTATTTCTTAAAGTTATCCAGTCCTTTACCCACATCAGATTTGTCGCCTGATAGTATAATTCCCAGTTAGGCAAGGCAAACCCACCTCTTACTCTTGCATCTTGTAGTAATTTAAGCTTTATTCTTGCCTTTTTACCCTGCCAGATGTATTTCAATACAATTTTATTTAAATCATCAAAGAACTCTTTCCCTAAACGAATTGGAATTGTCTGGAATAGATATAAGATCCTAGGCAATATATTCATCTTAATAGTGGATATTCTCCCAATCTTTAATAATTGTAAATTCTCCCATTTTGTCAGATCTATTGCAATCTGTCGTTTAAGTTTAACATAATTATCCTCCTTCAATGTACTACATCTTGGTGTAATATATATCCCTAGGTATTTAACCCTGTTTGTGACCTGTATTTCCAAGACTTCTTCCAATTCTTTCTTTTGCCTTGCTAACATATTCTTTGTTAATATCTTTGTTTTATCTTTGTTTATTTTTAATCCTGCTACTTTTCCATATTCTTCTATCTTTTCAATTAATTTAGGTGCTGTTTCCAGTGGGTCCTCTAGTATAAATACTAGGTCATCTGCGAAGGCTTG
This sequence comes from Python bivittatus, assembly GCF_059951505.1. NCBI lineage: Eukaryota > Metazoa > Chordata > Lepidosauria > Squamata > Pythonidae > Python > Python bivittatus. The sequence continues at coordinate 86,818,046 of NW_028277035.1, forward strand.
CAATTTGTACTCTTCCTTTTTGATCTTCATTCCTTTTATTTCTTTCTCTTCTCTTATATTCCTGTTCAACACTTCTAATGTTAAGACAAACAACAAGGGCGATAGTGGACAACCTTGTCTCGTCCCTTTTGTTATGACTATCTGTTCTGTTAAATCTCCATTTATCATAATTTTTGCAGTCTGCTTGTGATATATTGTTTCAATGGCTTGGGTAAATTTTCTACCAAAGCCCATTTGTTCCAATTGCAGTAGCATAAATCGCCAATTCACGTTGTCAAAGGCTTTTTGTGCATCTAAAAATATCAAGGCCATTTGCTTTTCAGGATGTGCCTCATAGTATTCCAATGTGTCGAGAATTACTCTCATGTTGTCTTTAATTTGTCTCTTTGGCAAAAATCCGTTTTGATCAACATGGATAAAGTTATTCAAATATCTTTTTAGTCTTTCTGCCAATATTGAAGCAAAAATTTTATAATCTGAATTTAATAAGGATATAGGTCTATAATTTTTAACCTGTTGTGGGTCAGCGTCCTCCTTTGGTATAAGTGTAATATATGCTTCAGTCCATGTTTGGGGTATCCTCTTCTTTGTCATAACCTCATTCATAACTTCCAATAGTTGAAGGCTCAATATGTCCTGGAAGGTTTTGTAAAATTCCACTGGCAGTCCATCTGGACCCGGGGCTTTCCCGACATTCTGCTTTTTTAGAGCTTCTGTTAATTCCATCATAGTTATATTCCCCTCTAACATTATTTCAATGTCTTTAGGTATCTGAGGCAATTTCGCTTTCTGTAAATATTGTCTTACTTCTTCTTCTTGTACATTCTCTTGATAATACAATTTTCCATAGTAGTCTTGTATAATTTTTTTCTTGTCCTCATTACCAAAGCAGATCTGTCCTTCTTCATTTATCAATTGATTAATCCTTTTGATTCTCTCTCTTTTCTCAGTTTATAGGCTAGCCATCTACCTGGTTTATTTGCATCTTCAAAGTAATTCTGTTTAGCACTTCTAATTTTTTGTGCCAGTTCCTCCTTTTCCATTAATCCCATTTTATGTTTAATTAGATCCATTTTCGCTTTAATATCTTTTTTTGCGGGGATTTCTGTAACTCTTCTTCCAATTTTTTATGATCATTCTCCAGTAGTTTAAAAGTCTTTTTCTGCGTTATGTTTCTTTTCCTTGTATAATCAATTATTAAACCTCTTGTATAAGCCTTCATTGTATCCCAAAGATTCTGTAATGATGTATCCTCTTTTTTATTTTCATTAAAAAAGAAGGTAAGTTCTTTCTCTATTTTTTGTTTGAAATATTTTTCTTTTAGTATCCTATTATTTAAAGTCCATCTAAATCTCTTCCGTTGTCCTTTCCAAATAACTACCATTGGGTTGTGGTCGGCCCAAGTACTTGTTTGTATTTCAATTTCTCGAATGTTAGCAAATAAGTCCGCTGACATCCATATCATGTCAATTCTAGACCAAGATGTATGTCTGTCTGAATAAAAAGTATATTGTTTATTTGCTGGATTTCTTTCTCTCCATGCATCTTTCAAGTCTATTTCTTCTATCATTCGAAGGAAGGATTTTGGCAATGTCTTCCTAGTTCTCTTTGTCAATTTCTGTGTTTTATAGTCCAATTGATCATTCATTATTCCATTAAAATCTCCCATCATACAGATGTTAACATAGTCCAATTCAGCTATTTTCATATGTAATTTCCTATAAAATTCTTCTTGATTGTCATTAGGAGCATAAATTGCAATTAAAAGAGTTTTAACATTATTATCTATTATTTCAACCATCAAAATCCTTCCATCATCATCCGCATAGATTTGTTCTGCTGGCATTGTATCTCTAATATATAGGACCACTCCTCTTTTTTTACATTGTGTCAAGGAAGTAAATAATTTACCCAGTTTTTTTTGCTGCAACAAATATTCGTGTTGTTTTTTGATATGTACTTCTTGCAGACAAATTATATCAAACTTTAACTTCTCTAATTTATGAAATACTTTCCTTCTTTTAATAGCCAAATTAAGTCCATTTATATTGATCATAATCAATTTTCTTTCCTCCATGTTAGGCTTTATACGAGGGTTTAATTGCTCTAGTAGATCTTACTTCTCGTTGTTCTCTGGGAACACCATCTCCCTCACTTTCTTCTTTTTCTTTTCCAGTTGCTGCTGCACCTTCTTCTTGAAACTCAATTAACGATTCTTCCTTTTGTGTGTCTTCTTCTTTTCCTTTAAAGAGTTCTGAATAGAATAGCTCTGCTTTTTGGACTGTATCAACTCTTTGTCTTTGTTCCTGCCAAGTGAACTGAAGACCTTCTGGAATCAACCATCTGTAGTTTACTCCTCTTCTAAGTAGCTCTTTAGTCAGGAATGAATATTGCCTTCTTATATCTCTTACTTTTCTTGGCACCTGCTTCAGGGCTACGATTTCTTTATCTTTGTACTTTAGTGTTTTCTCTCTTGCCACCTGGAGTATCTGTGCCTTAATAGTTTTTTTAGTAAATCTTATGTGTACTTCTCTTGGTAGTTTATTTCTCATTGCATATCTCGTATAGACACGAAAAATTTCATCCATCCCATCTGACATCTTCTCTGTGGTTATCTCCAATGCTTCTGCCAGTATTTCTGTCATTATTTCCGCAAGGTTTTCACCTTTTCCTTCCTCTATGTTTTGAAATCTCAAATAGTATTCTGATTTATCAATTTCCCATCCTAGCAAGTCACTCCTGGCTTTTTCGACTTCACTCAGTCGAGTATCGATATCTCCAATTTTCTTATCTCTTTGTATGTCTTCATGTTCAATTTTCTTAAATCTCTCCTCATATTTTGTCATCATCTGTTGTATACTTTCATCTGTCTTTTCAATTCTATGCTCAATATTCTCCGTCCTCTTTCCAATCTTCTGAATTTCTTGCATAATTGCCTGTAATGTCACTTCCTTCTCTTTTTCATATTGTATCATTGTCTGAATTGAACGTTGTCTCCAATGGGGTGAAGAGGAAGCTACTGACGTTGATGGGATTGGGGCTGTTATTTTCTTGCTCATCTTGATGCTTAAAGCTGCAGAAAAAAGAAAAGAGGGAGAGAACAAGGCAAGAACCACAGATACTATTCCACAAAATGAGAATGAAAAACAATAGAAAGGAGATAAAAAAAACCTGGAAATAAAAGGGAATGGAAAAGGAAAAACCTTCAGGCACTTGTCCGCCTTAATCCAATAGTATACAGTTAAAAAAAATTAAAGGAAGAGGAAAAGAAAGCTAAATTTCTTTTCTTTTTAAAAAAAAAAAAGAAAACCAGCTGAAGAGAAGGTAGAGAGGAAGAAAGGAACAAAAAGAGAAAAAAAACAAAAACAAAAAGGAAAAAAGAAAAAGAAAAAAAAACCAAGGCTCTAGCAAGAAGTACGCTACTGCCACTAAATGTCCAAGGCTCTTGTGACTAAATCAGGCTTTCCACCTTAAACATTTTCAGAATCCACTCTCCGCTGTCTTGTTTATAGTTATTCAGGTGGCACCTATATAAACAGTTTGTGATGCACTTCGCTATCTTTTTAAGAGTCCTTGAATATGAGTAAAACAAGTCACAGTAGAAAAAACAATATATATATATATATCCAAGCCTCTAGGTGGCAGTGCTACTTTCTTTCATTGGCTTTCGCTTCGCTTTTCCTCTTTCCCAGACAGGGAGAGAGGAGATAAAAAAAAAAAGAGAAAAAGAAATATGCTTCTTAAAACACTAAAAAAAATCTTAGTCCTAATGCTTGAAATCAGAAATTATTGAGTATCAAACAGAAAAGCCAGTCCAGTTGAGTTTAAAAATGAAATAAACCACACTCTGCCAGATTCAAGTCCATAAAAAGGGAAAGTTAAATAACTAAAAAATTTTTTCCCAAAGGCTTAATCTCGCCGCTTAGTCCCACTTTTCTTCACTTTTAAAAATTCACTTTGGATTACTTAGGGTGTTCTCTAAGCAAAATTGAATAATAAAGGTCCATCTCACCCGGTTGACACACTTTCTTCTTCCGTTTGGAGCTGTCCCGGCTTTTGCAGTCTCAATGGCTGCCACTCCGTCGCTGGTTTCAGGGACTTCTCCCGGATCAACCAGAGATTTTGCGATATCCCTGGGATCAACAGGACGTGCCCTATCTAGTCGCCGTCTCTACGGGACGGCTTAGGTCCTTCGGGACCGTCCAGCATCGGAGATATCAGCTGCGATCTTGGGAGCTCCAGATCGCACACCGTACCGCCGCGACGCCAGCTCCGCCTCCTCTCTACAATTTTCTTATTTGTATGAGTTAATCATTTGGAGCTGAGATATGGCCTAGAGGAAGAGTTGCATTTACTCTCAAGTCCTTACGATTCTACATTTGTGGAGTTAATGGTGATCATCAGGGGCTCGTGGCATCACTATACTTTTCCCACAATTTCATTCTTGGCTAACACGCCATGGTCAGGTGAGTCTATAAAGCAGGAGCATCAGTGGTGTGCACAACCTTGGATGTGCAACTACAGAGTCCCACCAAAAGTGGCCATCAAGTTGTCGCTTCAAGTCATGGCCTTGTTCCCCCCCGCAACAAATGACCATCTCTAATAATGATTAACTTTATTGCCAATAAGTGAAATGGGTAGGAATGTAATAAGTTACTATCCCACATCTTTTCAGATAGGCATAACTGATCAGATATTAAGAATCTTTTTCTTCTCCCTCTGGCATAATTTGCCATTAAGTTCACACAAAGCCATATTGGGCCCATAGCCATGGGAGAGACAGTAGAAAGAGCCTGCTCCCCGATTTTTTAAATAAATCTAAATAATCTTTCCTCGCTCTTCTATATCCCCTTGTGCTCCCATTCCATTTTATTCTGGCTATTCTGCACAGCATCAGAAACTAATAAACCAAATGTTAGGCAGTGTTAAGCTCCAGGGTTTAGTGACCATGGTCTAGACAACAGATTTCCTGACATTTCGCCGGCAACTGTAGCTGGCATCTTCAGAGGCAAGGTGGTCTGCTACAGAGACTAGAGGCAACTGAGCAAGCGACAGTGTAGCAAACCACCTTGCCTCTGAAGATGCCAGCCAGTTGCCAGCAAAACATCAGGAAATCTGTTGTCTAGACCACGGTCACTAAATCCTGGAGCTTAACACTGCCCAACAAGTACCAACTGTGAAAGCTTACCTCGGTAAACCCAATTTTACCCAAGCCAGTTGTGCAACCCCAGTTGTATAGTTAATTTGTGTTTGGTTTGTTATAAAACTCCAGAAACCCTTTCTCTTCCCCATACCAAGATGTAACCAGCCATTTCATATGTAGAAAATTTTGGGAGATATCCATTTTCTAATTCTTCAGGGAATCATAAAGTAATAAGTGTACTATTTGTTTCAGAGGAAGAGATGAGTAAATGATGTTGCCAAATCAAAGCATGCACCATTGTTATTTTTGATGGCATAATCTCCTGAGGACATCTGGAAGAGGTGCTTCTGTCCCTTCTGTTTGAGACCTTTAACAGGAGTTGCTGTTTGGGAACAAAGGACTGTCTGCATGCAATACCTGAGTAATGGGCTGGTCTCAGTGTTGAAGCCAGGACCCCTTTCCTCCAAATAAAGACTCTGACCTCTTCCCAAGTATGAATGAAGCTCTGCTAAAGAAATCCGCTTACTTCCCTGCAAGAATTCTGGACCCAATAGCATTATGAAATCAAAGAGGGTAGGACTTAATTTTTTTTTGCCATTTTTGAAGGTTTTGGTGGATTTTGAAGGACAAAACGAATTAAGGAGCTTGGGAGCACGGTCCCTTAAAATCTCCTCGAGGCCCAAACACAGACACACGCAAATAAAAAAGTACACAATTAACTCTATTCACTCCAGGTGACTTGGGGGGGTGCCACAAATGGAGTGGTGAAAGACTGAAGGCAACCCCTGTAGCCTATGGGTTCCCCACCCATGCCTTAGATCATGAAGCCCATCATAATTTGCATTTTCTGGAACAAACCCTAATTGGACTAAATTTGTCCCCAGTGCCAAATTATTTGCTATTGAGCTAAGCAGAATTTCATACTGTGCTGAATAAACAAGTCAGTCTACATGAGTAGACTAAGCTGGGTGACTGGTCATTCATTTCAAGAGAACAATAACATCTCAAAGAATACCCAAATGAAAACTGTAAGATCCCCATTGAGGTCTACTCTGATTGTCTGGGTTCAGACCTGAATAGAACTTCATCTGAGCTGAGAGCTGTTGCTCCTTCTCAACAGAGAGGTGATGGTACTTCTGGAAAGGTGTGTATACCTGCATTGCTTAAAACTGGTAAGAAATGAATCAGTGCTTTGGGATGAAGCAAAGAACCAAGCATAATGAAATCACAAGCATATGAGGCCACATTTCCACTCTGTGCTAAACTATCAGTGATTCATGTTCCCCCACCCAAACAGTAGACATAATAGACCAGTGTTTCTCAACCTTGGCAGCTTGAAGATGTGTGGACTCAACCTTGGCAGCTTGAAGATGTGTGGACTTCAAGATGTGTGGACTTCAACTCCCAGAATTTCCCAGCCAGCCATGCTGGCTGGGGAATTCTGGGAGTTGAAGTCCACACATCTTCAAGTCAACAAGGTTGAGAAACACTGTAATAGACTCTCCCACCCTATATATTAGACAATCTGGAAAAACTTTCACCCCCATCTAAGAAGCGTCTGCTGATCTGTCATCAACCCATGCAATTCCATTCCCTGGAGCTTCTTGTTCCATCTCCCATTTGGCCTACGGGCATGAATTAACACGCTTGGGTTGGATAACGCCACAGAGGTAGGAAAGAGATGGGGTTCTCTTCCACGTGAATCCGCTGGTGCCTCTTGTGATGAGAACTCCGGCTGAAGCTCTTCCCACAGTAACTACAGGTATAAGGTTTCTCTCCCGTGTGGATGCGGTTATGCTGCGTGAGGGTGGATTTGTCGGTGAAGCTCTTCTCACAGACGGAGCAGGTGTAGGGTTTCTCCCCCGTGTGGATCCTCTTGTGCCGGATGAGGTTGGAGCTGACGTTGAAGCACTTCCCACAATGGTTGCACGCATAGGGCTTTTCGCCCGTGTGGATGCGCATGTGTTTGACCAGGTCCGAGTTCTGGCTGAAGCTCTGCCAGCACTCCTCACAGGTGTTGGGGGTCTCCACAGCACATTTTTGTGGAGCCTTCTCACCTTTGCTTTCCCTGCCAGCCCTTGAACCACAGCCAGCCTTGTCATACCGACTACTCCTGGATTGCTGCTTTTCCAGCGGGGTCTTGGGGCGGTGATGGGGATGGGAACCCAGGCTGAATGTTTTCCCACAGTCGATGCACTGGCAAGGCTGGAAGTCCACCTGGGTCTGCTGGTGCTGTGCCAAAGCCAAGCTGTCAGGAAAACCTTCTCCGCAGTCTGTGCACACACAGGGCTCGTTGTCCACGTGCAGTTGCTGGTGTCTCCTGAAAGTGGAGCTCCTGCAGAAGCTTCTCCCACACTGGAGGCACTGATACGCCTTCTCTTTCTTGTGGGCTCCTTGGTGGCAGGCCAGCTCTGAGCTCCTTCGGAAGCTTTTCCCACATTCAACACAGACACTGGGTGTCTCCCCTATGAAGGTCTTCCGGGGCACAGTGGTGCCTTTGCGCCTGTTTCCATGGTGAGTGGGTTTAGCCTCTTTTGGCACCTGGGCCTTCAAGGGCTTCCTCAACTTCGGTGTTTGGGCCACATCCCTCTTGGTTCTTTTGGGTGACATTTCTGGTGGCTCTGTTCAGCCCTGGGGAAGGAATGGTTCTTTCATTCCAGGGCCTGCCCACTTGTTTGTTTCCTTCCTAAACTGGAGATGCTCGCACACACTTCCAGAACTTAGAAGACATTGGTGCAGTTAACCGTACCCTAGCAGGCATAAATAAGATTTAAGGAATGGAAGGATCTATAGGAATCCTTAACAAAATAGAAACTCTTCTATAGCCAGTGCTGCCAATGATTGTGTTGGCTGGAGAATGATGGGAGCTGTGGTCTGAACACATCCAGAGGGTGTTTTGCTGGAGAAAACTATCCGTCTTCTCGTTGCAGCACAGGGTTGGTTGTGTGGTCCGTGGGCCCCTTTTAAACAACAGAAGAGGAAAAACAAGTCAGGACCAACAAAGTTCCTCACGTAACCGATGGCTACATTGGTGGATTCAAAATACCAACTTCTACTGTCTTTTGGAAAAATAGCAATTGCAGCACATAAGAGCTTTACAGTACTTTAAACAGGAACATCTCTTTTCCTCCAGAACCGTGCAACTTTTTCTAAGAGCTTCTCTGCTCCCCAGTGTTTTAATACATAACAACATTGTACCTACCCAAGGAAGATGGCGGTGTCTTTTCACATGCATGACACAGATCCAGAGTGAAACAGGGAAATTTTGTGAATTTAAATGCCTCCTTCCAGAAGTAGACTTTAAAGCAGTGTTTCTTAACCTTGGCAACTTTAAGGTATGGACTTCAACTCCCAGAAATCCCCAGCCAACAAGCTGGCTGGGGAATTCTGGGAGTTGAAGTCCATACATTTTCAAGCGGCCAAGGTTGAGAAACACCGCTTAAAGCATCGCGAGGCAAGATTTCCTCCCATCTTTTCCACTACTCCTTGCTCCATTCCTTCGATCCATCCCTCTCGCTCTCACAGCAACAGGAACCATCAACACGTATCACCCAACCTGTTTCACACCAGGTTCTTGCAACACTCCCCCGCCAGCAAGCTGGGCACTGCAGTTTCAACACATTTAGAAGGTGGCTGGTTGGAACAAGCTAGCATTGAATTAGCGGAGCTAGGAGCAAAAAAGAAACGAGTGGAGGTAACTGCTCACGTCATTTCACCTGTCCCCAGATGCCTCTCAGATCTGGAGGCAATTTCCAGCATGTTCAGAACCTTTCATCCCACCCTCTGGTTCCTCCTCCTCCTCCCCACCTCTCCAAACACACCTCTGCTGAATGCAAGAAGGTCTGAGCTCTGCTGAATGCAAGAAGGTCTGAGCCTAAGAGGGTTTCCCCTCCTTAGGCTTTGTCTGCAACTGCAGATGATCCAGGAAGTTCATCTCCTAATATCCTGGTCAAAGGACAGAGAGAGTGCAAGGAGAAAGAGGGGAATATAAATCACCTTTTTCTTTCCAGCAGTAATAATAACCAGAGCCCCCTGGTGGCTACAGCTCCCCCTCTTTCCAGGCCCACAGCTGCTTCCTACTCCTCATAGAGACTCTCCTCTGGTTTGAATGGGGATGTCTTCACCCAGCCACGATCCACCTCCCTGGTTAAGTTTTCAGTGCTGCTGCCCGAAGGAAGATAAAAATGCATCTGATTGTGTGCATGTTCTCTTGCAACGCAAGAATTTGTGTCCGAAAAGCATTGCTTCCAAGCAGTCTTAAGTCAAAATAAGACTTTCCCCCTGCCCTGCCAAAGCAATTCCTGCATGGTGCGCCTTTCCCTGCTTCCAGACCATTGAACACAATTGCTTGTAAGCAGAGTACGGTGTAAATAATGTAAAATAAAAACGAACAATTTACCCTACACAAAAACACAAGGAAAGGAAAATATTACACAGGAAGAAATTACATAGATGTAATCACAGGGGTGTTTTGGGTTTGGATTTGGCTTGTAGGACATTTTCCTACAGGGGCGTTCAACTGTTGACTCTCCCCATAAGGCCATTGCTGCGGAAAGGGAACAGGCATTGCGCAACAGGCTTTTGGCCTTGGCCTTCTAAAAAGCCTGTTGCGCAATGCCTGTTCCCTTTCCGCAGCAATGGCCTTATGGGGAGAGTCAACAGTTGAACGCCCCTGTAGGAAAATGTCCTACAAGCCAAATCCAAACCCAAAACACCCCTGTGATTACATCTATGTAATTTCTTCCTGTGTAATATTTTCCTTTCCTTGTGTTTTTGTGTAGGGTAAATTGTTCGTTTTTATTTTACATTATTTTACGTTCGTTTGAAAATGGGTTAATTAGAACTATTGAGGGAGGGAAAAAAGGCAAATCCATGGGCATTTGGAGCACAAGACCTGTTTTACCAATCAGAGGAACTGACCCCCAAGCCAGGTGGGCTGTTCCTGACAGTGGCTAGTGGCCATTGAACAGGCCTGTTATTTAGCATATAAAAAGCTTCTGCTGGAAAACGCATCTCTCTCCCCAAATCTACTTATCTAGCTGAGGTAGTTGGAAGGAGAGATTGCTGAATTTTTGCCAGTTCCTTGATTGAGAGTCATGCATTGCTTCTGTTGAACTTTACATATTAGCTTGTTTATGCTATAGGCTTGATTTGCCAAAACTCACATTATTGTGCAAATGATATCAACCTTGGAACAGTTTGCACCCTCCAGATGCTTTCTATGCAGAAAGTCGCATATTATGCACGTCCCCATTTCTGGGGTTGGTGGGATCCATGGGCACACACACACACACATTTTCCTCCTCCTTCCCTTATTAATTGATGTGTTGATTGTCAGACAAACAAACATGAATTATTTTAGGGTGCAGAGGATATAAGGCGCATGGTGCCCGTCTTCTTTCCCCTTGATATTTTAAATGCTATTTATGCTGCTTCTTCACTTTACTTGTTGAAAAATTACTTTTGTTTTTACATCTGTCTGAAGCTGTGTGGTTTTGTTTCTTTTGATGGTCCCCCCCCCCCCACTTTTTGGACAAAAGTTACAAGATTGTACAAGTTCCCCTTCCCTCCAAAGTTTATAAACCACAGTTCAGCTGGTAATTATTTTTTTTTTACTGTCGTGAGCTGCCCAGAGTCACTTAGATGAGAAGGGCGGTCATACAAATCAAATCACTATCATCATATTGTGAACCACTGGCAGTTATTTGCTTAAGCGGGGCGGCCATGTACCTTTCTGAAATAAAATAAGTAAATAAATACAGAAATACATAAATGAGACAGGTAACAAAGAGCAACATAGATGTGAATTATTTAACTCGGTCAGCTCCAGTTGTGTTGATTTAAGACAGGGTGGCCAATCCACAAACTGCCTGCAACTTTCAACCACCCCATTTCTGGTTCCAAGAGCCCTAAGCAGGCAAGGTTAATATTTTTAGACCTTTTCTTGACTTTGGGGATTTATTTATTTATTTATTTATTTACTTACTTACTTACTTATTTATTAAATTTATATGCCACCCATCTCCCCTAGAGGGTGACTCTGGGCGGCTCACAATTAAAATAAAACCCCAAAACAGTTAAAAATGTAAATATCCGCATTAATTTAGTTAAAAAGCCGAACTCTATAAAAAGACCATATACATAAAAAGACTGGAGGGGATAAAGGGGGAAAAATAGGTGCCCTAAGCCTTGCTGGTAGTTAAGGCACCCGCTGCACTCCCTAACATCTGAGTGAGCCTACTGTTTGGGAAAGCGGGGTTAAGAGGTGCAATGCCAAATACTTACCAAGGATCAAGACATTGAAGCACACACCCCTGCAAAACCCACAAATCTGACCCGAACTTTCCGGACCCTCTTGCCCCAGCGATGGCCAGAGGTCAGGATCAATGCCTGCCCCTCCGAGCTTTTAGGCTTTGAAAGAGGATTTCCTGATTAACAGACTCTCAGATAGTTTGCTCAATCCATCACTGCAGCCTTTCTCTGAACTAGCCCAAACCATTCAGGGCTCATTTCCAAGGGCATGGAGGGGAGACGGGAACCTAGAGGGTCCTGCTGACTGAACTCCTCCCATTAAGGCAAGAGCAGGAAGTTCTCTCAGTCATGCATTCAAACGTGAGTCATCTACCTTTTCAGCCACTGTACAATTTTTTGACATGGCTTAAGATCATCATCATCACCAACACAACAGCAAAGGAGCCAAAATCACATATGCTGGTCAAAAAGCATTACATAAAAAACCTCCACATCCTGAGTTGAGAAATTTGATTATTCAGAAACATAAAAGGAAGTCATTCTTCACTCATTACATCATTTAACTTGTGGAATTTGCTAGTGCAAGTTGATGATGGCACTCAACTTGAAAGGCTTGAAAAGATAGCTACCCTGACTACATTTTGTCCTTGCATTAAGGCCACCTTGGGAGGATGGGTGGGTGAGTGCTTGGATGCTTGGATGCTTGCATACGCAGAAGGAGGCAAAGGGTCTTCCTCACAGTGGCAATTATGTCTGGGGTAAGAAAGGTTGAGCAGCTGAATGTCCACCAGCTTCACTGGAATGTGTCCCTCAAGCAGCCTGCCATGGAAAGGAAGAGCAGTAATAGATGTCTGATGGGAGAAGTCTACAGATTAACATACATGTTTGAAAGAAAAAATCCATTTGGTATTTTTAAAGCTGTGCTTTCTATCTTGTTAGGCTTCAGGAAGACACAGAATATGTTTCACCGGAGATCATCCCCTCCTCATAAAGACTGGCCAATAGTCACTTTTCAAGACAGGGTGGTGGTGGTGTCCCCGCAGCAGGATCAACTCTGGTAGGTAAGGAGAGGGCCAGAAAGAGAACATGACAGCAGTTCTGGAAGAAGACCAGAGATCCGTACAGACCAAAGGATTCTGATTTTGGCAAATTCTGGCTTTTCCAGGTTCCTTGGAACTGGAGAATTCTAAAGAATGCACAAGGCAGCAGTTGAGCAGAAGTTTAGAGGAACACCAGGAAAGAAATCTACTGGCCCCTCCCTCCATCTCTTGTTAGCAATTTGCTTGGGTCTATATTCATGTTTTGGAGACAAGGTTGCTTGGCATACAGAGTTCCCAGGATGTTCAAAGTCCCTTTTCTCATTCCCCACTATCCATTCTTAAGTTGTAAGTTTGTACAATCTGAATTCAGAAAGATACAGCCCCACATCATGTGAGATATATTTTGAGGGACGGTTTCTCTGTGCGGACTTCATAAAGTTGATTGCGGTGCAATGCAATGGGGGTGTTGCTGTGGATTGAAGAACACAGGATGTGGCATAAGGAGAACCGGCACAAATGGGCTTTTGAAATTCTCCACCAAATTTGCACGCAAAAAAAAAAAAAGAGTGGAGAATTTCTCAGAATTTCTTCAGAGAAAGAGAGATTCCCCAGTTAGTTCTTAAGGGTTAGGACTGCCGGCCCTTCAATAAGAAAGCAAGTAAGTACTTTAGGAGACATACCATATTGAGAATATGGAATAGATATAAACTCAGGCTGTGCCCCAAAACACCTCTATGGATCTCAGCTTGAGAAGCATTTTACAGAAGAGAAACAACAGGCAAAGGCAAATGATTAATGTACCAGGAATTATTGGAGAATCACTAAGGGGAATATAAAATTAAATCAAGAGAGCAACTAATGGCGGAAGTATATAGTTGTCAATGGTTTTCCCATTTACAGTTATCAGAAAGATTTAAAATGGATAAAAAGACGTATGGAGCAAAGTAAGACAGAATTTAAAGTGTAATTGTGTACCAATGATGAACACGTAATTGCTAAAATGAATAAACTTTTGTCGAAATTTGAAATGGAAGAAGAACAGGTTAAAGTATATATGATAAAGTGGGCTAAGAATTTTGGTTATAATATACAGATGGATCAATGGGAAAATATGTGGTCAAAAGGATTGAAATTTACATTGTCTTAATGTAAATGATCTTAATATAATGATCTTAAAGAGAATTTTTATAAAATGATGTATTGGTGCTACATGATGCTAAAGAAATTATCTGGAATGCATTCCAAATGTACGCTGGAAATGTGAACAACATGAAGGGACATTCTATCATGCTTGGTGGACATGTAAAAAAGCAAAAAAAAAAAAAAAGGATTCAAATGCACACATTGATACAGGGATTTTAAAGCTTAATATTCAATTGAAGCCAGAGTTTTTCCTTTTAGGACTGATGGACACACAGTTAGAAAAAAGTCATGGAAGATTATTTCAATACATGAAAGATGGAGAGATTTGGCACTACCCACCACAGAGGAATGGTTGGTGAAATTGACAGAACTTACTGAGCTGGCCAAACTGACTTCTTTGATCGGAGAAAGGTCATTATTGACATTCATCAATGACTGGAGACCCCTTATGGACTCTTTGCGTAAAAAAGAAAATGATTTTGTGACTTATGGTTTTGATGATTAGAAAGAATAGGGTATAGAAAGAAGGGAATTATGATGTAATCTTAGGTTTGATTAGAACTGTATGTATAACTGTATGCATAAGGAAGATCGGAAGCCATTTCTTTATTTTTTTTTCATCTTTTGTTTTTTTCTTTCTCCTTTTTTGTCTCTTCTTTTCTTTTTTTTCCTCTTTCATATTTACTATATCTTTTTCTTTGAATGTACTTACGTGTAAAAATTTTTAATAAAAACAATTTTTTTAAAAATAAGAAAGCAAGTAAGTGAGAGGAAAAGGGAATAGTGCCACAAATGGAAAAAAAGCAAAACCCTGTAGTGATGTCTTCTGTTTGGATTTTATGGAAGCATGGGGAATCTAAAGCAATTATCTTCCATTATATTGAGTGAGATTAGGAACAACGATAGGAACATTTCTCTGCCAAGCGGGCAACTTCTCTCCTGGGTATCCTGTAGCCCCTTGGCATAACCCAAGAACTGTGGTGGGCAAAGAGGTCTGGAGGGCACCTGAGTGAACAAGTCTGCTCCACCATCTTCCATCCTGTCCTGTGTATAGATTCCAGGTGGTTTTCTTGATAAAATACAGGAGTGGTTCACCACTGCCTTCTCCTACACAGTATGAAATTATGCCTTTGTCACTGTCAATAAAGTGATCACCACCTCCAGCATCTTCCTGTACCACTGCTGCCCAAAATAGGTGCCTGAAAGCTTTAGCTGGGCAGGTGGGATGACTTTCACACCTTGGGTGACCCTACTAGGAGTGCCTACACTTGGCATACACTCCCCGTGTGCTTTGTTCATTCCTCCCAGGAACACCCCCTCTACTACAATGAGGTAGAAGTCAGAGGAGCCACATGGTGGAGAAAAAAGTTTTAAAAGCTCCAGCCAAAATTCATCCCTAAGATGCATGGGAGAGTTCACACAAATCAGAAACCTTACAAATGCCCTGACGGTGGGAAAGCTTCGGACAGCAGCACTCCAGATAATCCACACCAGTGAAAAAGCTTATCTGTGTACTGAATGGGATGAGTTTTAGCTGAAGTTCAGCCCTTTTAGCCCATAAAACAGTGTTTCTCAACTGTGGCAACGTTCAGAGGTGTGGACTTCAACTCCCAGAATTCCCCAGCCAGCCTGGGGTCCACACCTCTGAACGTTGCCAAGGTTGAGAAATGCTGCCATAAAAGAATTCATGCTAGGGAGCAGCTTTTCAAATGCCTTGACTATAGAAAAGCTTTATGCAGAAGGGACATCTGCAGAGACAGTGAAAAGCCCACCCCAGGTTCCAGAGTCTGATAAAAAAGTTATGTCTTGCACAGCATCAAATCTTGCTAATACAGTAAATCCCAGGTTAAATAGGAAGGCTATTACAGCGGCTACCCGGGCCCACAGCATGGGACACTTTAAGAAGAAAATAACTTTTTTTGGAACGGCAGTGGTATTAAGAGAAGAAATTGCAGGAAAAGACAAAGTCTGTTCAACAGGGAAAGAAGTTTGGGAACTCCTACGGGGAGTTTGATTTTGTCCCTCATTGCTTCAGTTGTAGCCAAGCAACACCGTCTCCAGAATCCTTCCTTTATTCTCCAATATTTTTGAAAAATATTAGCTGTTGTGTCCTAATCCACATTTTACCTTTAGGTTTTTTAAAAAAAATAATATTGAAGAATACGTATCTTGCTGTTAGTTCCAGGTGATTTAGTTTCCTTTTCCAAAAAGATGTTTCTCACAATGGCCAAAGATGCAAGGGAAATGAGTCAGGTTTATGTTCTTCCATAAGTCACACCAGCCCAAAGTTTTGCTGAAGGGTGGTTTGTAAATCTATCAGGTAAAACAGCTATTAAAAGTGGCTGGGTTTACTCAAGGCGTTAGGCTCAAATATGATTGTGTAGCGTGTGGGAATTCAGCCAGTCTTAGCAGTCATGGGAACCAGGGTAACTACCATATTCAGCCGCCCTTAATATGGTTTATTTGTTTGGGAAAAACATGAGAACACAACAGTTGCATTTGGACAATCTGGGTTTAGGATCTTGGCACCTTGTGTGAATCCAGCACACGTGCCTCTCATGTCCTCCCTGTGTACAACAGCGCTTTGTATCTTGAACGTCCATTGGCACATTTTGTAAAAGACCCCGGATGGTAACTGTTTGATTTACATCAACCCCACATGGGTAAAAGTGCCTTCTAACCCTGTGGATCCCTTTCTCCCCCAGCCTTTTTGGCCCCTGAAAGGGATTTCATGAGGTCTGCCTTCCTCCTCGTTACTTGTGTCAAGTGTGAGTGGGCAACTCAAGCCCAATTCTGATTTCAAACTCCTCTGCTCCGGGTCAGTTCAGACATCATTTGCAAGAGCTATTTGCGGCTTCCCTGCGTTTGAGGGAAAAGGGGTCAGAGAGGAAAAGGCCTGTTAGCAAAAGAATAGCGTCCTTATCAACTTTTGCTTCCAGCTCTTCAGTTCCAAAGAAGCATTCCTCTTCATGAAAACAAAGCAACTGCCCAGAGGCGCTTTGTGTGAGATGGGTGGCTATATAAATGTGACAAACAAACAAACAAACAAACAAACAAACAAACAAACAAATATTATTGAATTATTATTCTCCCCAAAGAGAGAGATTGATTTTCATTCAGAGAATGGATTCTAAAGGCTAACACACACACACACAATATGGCAACCATTTAGTAAACTTGCAAGCCCAACCTCTGGGCAACCATTTTGTGAAAGCATCCATAACACATCCCCAAATTTTGAAAGCCCCCTGCCCCATAAAAGGTTGCCCACCCTGAGCCAGTGCTCTTTTTTTACCTCTTCATTATAAGGGGCGCTGGTGGCCCTGCCCAAGTTCTGCTAAATTCAGTTTTTCTTGGAAGCCAGTTTCTCAACCGCTTCTCAAGAGGTTCAGAATGTGATGCAACCAGGTGTTTCTTGCTCTAACGTAACATAACAAATCTAACGTGGACAAAGGCAAAAGGACTTGTGTACTTGTGAACAATACCTGCCTTTTACAGGTATTTAAAAAAAATACTTACAGTACTTGGATATGCTTTAAATGTGTATTAGGGTTGCCAAAATCCAGGACTTTTTTTTTTTAACCTTTGAGTCAGTGTGGACTCCTGGTGACTACCTGGACTAGACCCTGCAGTCTTCTTGGCAAGGTTTTATTCTTCCTAGGGCCGAGAGGAGGGACTGTCCCAAGGTCACCCAGATGGCATCGTGCCTAAAGTAGGACTAGAACTCACCATCTTCTGCTTTCTAGCCTGGTGCCTTCACCACTAGACCAAACTGGCTCTCTCAGAGGACTACACAGATACAGTGGAACCTCGGGTTACGAACGCTTCTGTTCATGAACTTTTCGGGTTACGACCAGCTCCGGCCGCAAAATTTTGCTTCGGTTTGCGAACTCCGCCTCGGGGTACGAACAGGATATGCGGCCATTTTCCCTCCCGTGACACAGTCCACGGCCATTTTCTGCCCCGACACGTGGTCCGCGGCCATTTTCCCGCCCCTGACACGTGGTCCGCAGCCATTTTCCGCCCCTGACACATGGTCGTAGGGAGGGGGACTCTCCCTCCAAGCAATAGCCGCCTCCCTGTCCTCCACGCCAGAACGGATTAACGGTAATTACATTGAACCTTATGGGGAAATTTGCTTCGGGTTGCGACCAATTCGGGCTGCGACCAGAGTCACAGAACGAATTAAGTTCGTAACCCGAGGTACCACTGTATCAAGAAAAAGATTTCTTTGCTGCCATCTAGTGGTCACTTGGACTTCTGCAACCCAGATACGGTATCCCTAATACTGTTAGTATGGGTGCTACACAAGGAATAATTTCTGTTACCACTACTGCATTATTTAGTGAGTATAAAGATAGTTTCAGGTCTGTGTAAATCCTTGGAAGATGGCATTTCAGAACCCTTGGAAGGATGCACAAAATACCTCTCTCAAATTGGCACAACAGCTTTGGAAGCGGTTTCCAACTATCTGCCCCCGCAGAAGTGGCGAGAGCATCACGCGCAGAGAGAGCGGCCAGGAGCTTGTGAAGCAGGCGTGCAGGCCTGGAAGAAGACCCGCTGGCTTGGACAGTTCAGAATTGTCCATGCTCCCGTTAAGCTCTTCTTTTGAAGGATACGCAGAGCCTGATTATCCAGCCAATCTTGCCCCAGAGCAGCATCTGAATATTTTTATACTTCAGAAGATAGTCCTGTTTTTCCCCAAATGCAATAAAACAAAACTAAAAACCCAGAATGCATTGTTTTTTTTTACTGAAGACTCACACGGCTATGTTTCTGGAAAAAAGTCAACTCTCCTTCTTTAAGTTCATCTCCTGGTAACTTCAGAGGCACCTCCATGTAGTTTTCTTGGCAACCGTACGGAAGGGATTTACTACTGTATGGCCTTCTTCCAGGAGATTTATCAACTTCCTGGTCTAGCCTACAGCCCTGGCATTTCTTGGGGGTGTCCCATCCAAATGCTAGAAATTATTTAAATAAATCAATAAACCAAATACAGGCAGCCCTCGGTTGATGACCACTCGTTCAATGACTGTTCAAAGTTATGACAGCGCTGAACAAGTGGTACTTATGACCGATCCTTGATGTTCCAGCCATCCCAGCACCCCTGCGGTCACGTGATCACATTTGTGACCTTCCCTGTCAGCTTCCCACAAGTAAAGTCAATGGGGAAGCTGGCAGGGAAGGCTGCAAGTTGCTCCCACTTTTTTTCCCAAGGAGCTCCGCTACGGAGTACAAGATCCCATGAATCTTGTACTCTGTAGTGCACACTCGGGCCACAGCACCTCCTCCCCTATCCAGATGCACTCACACCTTGCAGCAGTACCCTCTGCCCAGCCCACATGCACTCTGTGATACTCACCTGCCTGCTTGTGAGCCACCCGGGACTTGTGACTTCCTACCTGCTTCCCCATTGACTTTATGGGAAACCAGTGGGAAGTCGCAAGTCGCAGTCATGTGAGGTCCTTGCTTAACAACCCATGATCCTCACCTAACAATGGCAACAGGGACTGCCAGGATTGCCGTCACTAAGCAATGCAGTCACATGACATCGCACTTTACAACCACATTGCTTAGTGATGAAAATTCTGGTCCCAATTACTGTCATTAAGCGAGGACTACCTGTAGACTAAATCCAACCCTGTGTAGCTTGAGTCCAGTCAACTGTTTCTAGAACATCTCTCTGATGTTTCCCTTTGCTTTTCAGAATGCTTGTCTTTGATAATGTTCACTATCCTTTCCTCCTTTACACATTCCATGGATGACTATGCGCTCACCTGATATGTTTTCTACCTGTTCAGGGGTTGTTCAAACAGTGGATGCAGAAGCGAGAGAGTGACCTACAGCATGAATGAGAGAAATGATCTCTTGGCCTCTATCTTGATCTTTGAGAAATCATGGAGCAGAGGAGTAATGCCAGAGATTGCTCCATTTTTCAAAAAGGGGAAAAAAGAGGACTTGGGAGCTACAGATTAGTCATCTTGACATAGGTCCAACAGATTATTAAGCCGTTGGTTTGTGAGAAAAGAATGCACCACTTGGCAGGAGCCAGTATGGGTTTGTCAAGAATCAGTCACGCAAAACCAACCTAGTCTTTTGATAGAGCGACCAGCCTAGTTGACCCACAAAATGTGGTGGTGGATAATGTACCTTGACTCTGGCAAAGCATTCTATAAAGTCTTCCGTGAGATTTGAGGAGAGGAGAGGAGAGGAGAGGAGAGGAGAGGAGAGGAGAGGAGAGGAGAGGAGAGGAGAGGAGAGGAGAGGAGAGGAGAGGAGAGGAGAGGAGAGAGGAGAGAGCAACATGTGGGCTGGGCTATGCTGCCATTAGATGGATACAGAACTGAGGTTGAGAAACATTGATTTAAGAAGCGCCCCCCCCCCGACTCTGACCTTGAGATCAAACCCTAGCTGAAGTTAGGGGCTTTCTGAGCCTCCTGTTGCCTTCCCTAACCTAGTCCTCTCTGAATGTACTGGAATGTACTGAATGTATTTAGAATCATAAAACTATAGTGTCAGAAGGGATCACAGGGGTCATCTAGTCACACCCTTTGCAAAGTCTGAGAAAACAAATCCCAGAGCTGTCAGCCAACATTTAAAAAATTTTTCTGGATAATAACTGTTTTTAAAACATTACTATTTCATAGCTTTATTTTACACTGCCCAGAGTCACTTTTTCATGAGATGGGCGGCCATATAAAATTGATGAATAAACCTGAGTCTCATGGAGGTAGATGTCAGGGGAAGAAGACTGACCTGTCACTAGTCTTTACCTGCTTCAAAGGCTCCTTGCAACTGTTGTCTTGTCTCCCTATTCAGGGGACAAGCTGGTTTCACAGTGATGATGACCTGCCAAGTCCATGACTCTGGCGTGACCCTCTCCAAACTTTTGGGCAATATATTTAACCGTCGTGTTCTTCCCTGTCAAGGTAATCAACAGGATGCAGGAACCAGAAAGAGTAAGTCCTAAAAGGCATGAGGCAAGAAAAAGAAAATAGAATTACATCTAGTTTACACCAACACCATTTACATATCTCCCTGTAATAATGTTCTGTCCTTGGTCCTGCCACATCCATACACCACTTCACACATTCTGTGATCTTCTCACCTGTCTCTTTCTGAGAGAGCATCTGGGGAGAGTGTACCTTTTAAAACCGTGTTTTTCAACCCTGGCGGCTTTAAGATGGGTGGACTTCAATTCAGAATTCTGGGAATTGAAGTCCACCCATCTTAAAGTTCCAGGGTTGAAAAACACGGTTTTAAAATATAAATAGGTGGCTGCTCCATTATGCACCCCTGCCTTGTGGCCAAAATTGGTGTGTGGACAGGGTTTCCACTGCAGCTGCCTTCCAAGCTTAGATGGTGATAGTTCACACAAATCTGGGTCTGCCAGAACCTCTTCCTCTATCAAATCGCTGACCCTCGAACCAGGACAAGAAGGCTGAGAGACAGAAGGATAGCCACTCTCTTCTGCCCAACCTACCTCGCAGGGCTGTTGTGAGGGTCCAAAGGGGGCAGGATGCCCCAAATCCTCAGAAGGTGACATACACGTGGCATAAATGCAATTGCATACAGCCACACGTGGGCTTTAATCCATTCCAATGGAAGCCACCCTCATACATCCATTTATTCTGCCACGCATCGCAATTCCTTTCCTCCCTTCCTTCCTCCCTTCCTTCTCCCCCTTTCCTTTCCTTTCCTTTCCTTTCCTTTCCTTTCCTTCTCTCCTCCTCTCCCCTCCCCTCCCCCCCTCCCCTGCCCTTCCCGCCGCGTCTCCTCCCGAAGCCCCCACGCGACGGGCCAGGGCCAGGGCCAGGGCCAGGGCCAGGGCCAGGGCCAGGCCAGACCGCCTTCCCAGTCCCGGCGCCCCGCGCCCTCCGCGCCAAGTTCACCCGCCTGCACGCCGCATCCCGGCGCCCACATGGCGTGAGGGGCACGAGCGCCGGGCCGGGAGCTGCCTCGCTCCCGTCGGCCAGCAGAGGTCTCTGCCGCCCCCGGAGGAGGGGCCGCCGCTAGCGGCTTTCTCCCTCCCCCCCTCCCCCGCTCCGCGCGTCGGGGGCTGCGCTTTTAAGTTCAGATGCTTCAGACTCCATTGTGGTTTGGGATCCAGCTGCCGCCGCCGCCGCCGCTCCTCCTCCTCCGAGCGGGGCATTTATTTCTCGGCTTGCAGGGAGGAAGAGCGCCCGTCTCCCTTTGTCCTCACCGGATGCCTCGGAGGTGCTGCGGCACGAGCTGCGGCGGGGCCCCGGCGCCGCTGGGGACGGACCCCGCCGCCCTTGATTCGTAAGCGGGCGCTTCAGGTAAAATGAATGGAGCGGTGCCGGGGGGCGCGCGGGGAAGGGAGCGGGGCGGTCTCCGAGGGGGAGGGGGAGGGGGCGGGGGCGGCAGGTTTTGAAGAAAAGGCTTCGCAAAGCGGGCGGGGGAGCCGCGGGGATCCACGTCCAGCCTGGGCCATTCGGTTCCCTTGCTTGGTCTCCCCAGGGCGGTGCAACTTTTCTGGGCTCCAGAAATAGACCACCTTGGAGGGTGGGGTTCAGCCCAGGGACTCCTGCGTAGGGAGGGACACGGCCCGCTCCCCCGTTTGGCGGCGGGGATGATCCTCTCGGCTACAGTATCAGTTTGGAGAGGAAAAGGCGTTTTTCCAAAGGAAAATGGCTTGGTTCCGTCCCTCCTTTTCATGGCACTGGCTTCGATGGAGGCCTGGGCTCCCAGTTTGAAATCCTGCCCCGCCTCCCCCGGCATTCGGGTCGGTGCAGATGGGCTGTGGTTGCGGATGGGGTGGGGGGGGGTAGGGGAATGCTTTGCACACGCTCAGAGGAACTCTCAGGGTTCCAGGCGGGCTCTAATTTGAATTTTAATAGCCTTCTTTGGGATTCAGAGGTGGAGGTGTGGGGGAGGGAAATGCCCTTGATTGCTGAAAGCTTGATTGGTTTATTTTATGAATTGCTGCCCGCGTCCGCCTGTGCTTTAGACAGCCGTGTAGACTCTGCTGATGAAGGCGATAAATGGAGGGAGGGAGGGAGGAAAGCGACATTCAGTAAATAGCTGCACTTATTCCAAAAACGTATGGATGGCCGGTCTGTTTATTGAGACCAACAACAAGGTCTAAAATTGTGAGCAAGCTTTGGAGTCCTTCAGGACTCTTCAGCAGACTGGGTGGGAATAAAATCTGGCCTGATGCTGAAGTCATAAAGCCTGTATCTGGTTGCAGCCTTGAAATAGGCGTGCTGGAGGAAATGATAAATGCAATTGGATTAGGCCCTGTTTAATATCATGCAGTTCGCCCCTAGGAATGCTGGGACAGAGAAGGAATGAATGGCTGTTCCACCCCTGCCTTTTAAAGAAAATCCACCAAATTTACCTCCAGACTGAAGCGAAATCTCTATTGGTCATGATAGACAAGAGCCCTGCTTGCTTATCTATCTTATTCGTGTTGCATCTTGTCTGCAAGGAATTTAAGGACATGAATTGGATTAAAAAGGGTGTGTAGTTTCTTCCCTTTGCAACAGTCCTGTGAGGTAGGTTCATGCAGGAGGCAATGTTCAATCCAAGGTTATGAAATGACTTTGAAGGGTGACTGGAGGGAACTGACCCTGGATTTCTCCAGTTCTAGTCTGGCCCTCCTGTGTCAGACTGGCTCCCCAGCTAATGTGCACCCCTACCTAATGACATTCCCCAGTCTGCTCCAGGTCCTCTGAATGGACACTCGTGCAAGCGATTTCACCAGAAGTTGTCTATTTCTTCCAAGAAGGGATGTCTAGGAGGAACAGCTGCCCTAGTGGCTTCAGTAGTGAGCCAGAAAATGTTTTCCCCCCATTCCTGTCCCCCACTTTGCTGAGCATCCAGGTTAATTCAAAAGCTTACTTCAATATTCTGAAACATTTTGGCTGGCCTTAAAAATGATTTTTATTGTATTTTTTCCCCTATATGGACCAATCCAGCCTCCTCCACTTTTCATTTACATATATAAGTTTTTCCCATTAAAAAGGCTGGAAAATAACAGGGTAATGCCTTCTTCTCTGTCCCTGGGTGATGTAGGACCACAAGACCCCCGTTCATCAAACAGCCTGTGCAGTACTTGGTTAAGCTGGGGGTTTCGTGGTAGAGGTGGGTTTTGAGAAGGATCTGAAAGATGGAAAAGTGGGAACCCAGCCTGGTGCATTCCATGAGTGCTTCATGGCTCCCCTCATCCCCTCATTTCCAATAGAAGAGAAGATCTGCAGCTCAGGGTTGAACTGTGGAGTCCTTGGTGCTCTCTGAGCTTGGCTGTTTACTTGCAGACGTTTCATTACCCAACTAAGTAACACCATCAGAGCGAGTGACTGGGTTTGCTCCCTGTTTCTTGCCCTGCCAATTTCATTTTTGCCTCTCATTCCTTCTGCCAGGGCTAATAGTCCATTGATGGGATAATGGGAGTTATAGTCCAAAATAGGTGGAGGTCACGGGTTGGGAAAAATTGATATAGTCCTTTTGAGGAAGAAAGATGATCTCCCTGAAGAAACTGATTTTCCTCGGAGGATTCAAATGTAGATTTAGGGGCTGGAGCAATATAAGGCCTCTCTCATTCTCTTATCTAATGTCTCTTATTTAACAAGCAGCACAGGTGGGGGAAGGAATTTGGTCTCCAGAAGGCAACCTTTATGAAAGCTCTGCACTGTTTCTTCCTGGCATCCAGATACTTTTCCTGCAAGGACCACCACAACGTCAGAAGAAAATGGCCCAGGCACATTCTGCACAGGTAAATCTGTGACAAGTGTGTCCTCAAGGGAGTGGTGTTGAATGAACGGTTGGAGGGGGAGATGACCTTCCCTTGGAAGAATTCTAGACCTTTGCAAGTGATGAGATTTTGAGGTTTTGTTTTTTTTTTAAGATCCAGCAGGATCTCTTGGCCTCTGATCAAGAAAGCCTCTACAGAGAAGTGATGCAAGAGAGTTTTAACACCATCTTCAGAGGTGAGATGGCTTCTAAGCTTTTTTTTTTTTTTTTTATTAGCACCACAAACATAAACTGGCTTTGCCCTGATTGGATTTGAATAGCTTACCAAGGAAATTATAGGAGTTGTGCATGAGACAGTCAGAGTTAAGGTTTTTTTGGGAAGTGTCTACCTCCTTAAGTAATTTTACCAAAAAATGAATAAATTCAGCATTAGCTGTATGGATACCATACAGAGTAAATTGCTTAGATGGTATGGTATCCATATAACTAATGCTGGTATTCAATAAGTCTAACTCTCAGGGCATGTAGGAGCAAAGCCTTAAAAATAGATAATAGTCATTGGGCAGATTCAAACATTGAGTTAAACCAGTTTATTGAATAAACTGTAACTGAACTGGTATTATCATTAAGCCTAAGGCATGATATTCAAGCTGCAGTTGCCGGGTTGGCTTAAAATGCCAAGCCAAAATAAATACATTTTTAAAAAATCATTTTGACTCAATCATTGTGCGAACCCAACCACTTTGTCTTCCCCAGAAATGGGCTTTTATCAGTTTGGAAATTGTGCTTTCAGACTTAGGAACGTAATCTAACTGGATTTTTTCAGCCCCTCCCTTCATAGGAGATTTTTTTTAAAAGCTACAAATATAAAATATGCCTTTCTTATGAGAAAGAACTGCCCTATCTATGACTGAACTGCTTTGTTGAATAAGTAAACATTTATAATACTTACGTTTAAAAAAATAATTGGGAAGGTGACATCCAATTAAGCAATTCATTGTTTTAAATTGATTAAATCTAAGCAGTTTACTCTGTATGGTATCCATATAGCTAATGCTGAATTTGTACAGCATTTGCTTGTACCTGATAGTGTGGGGTAAGTCCTACTGAACTCAATGAGCCTTCTTTTTCAGTAGTATATGTAAGACTACATAGTATTTGGCTTAATTTATGTCTGTATGCAATAGTTTATAAATAATCTTGCAGAACAGTTGCTCTCCTAAAATGATCTGTAGTTATTGACTAACATTTATCAAACAAGATTGTAGGGTAACCAACTAAAATGATACTAAAATATTAAAACATTAGATTCTACTGAAATTGAAAAAGAATCTAAATTAAGAATAATTGAAATTTATTTGATAAAAGCAGCAAATACAAACAAAAAACCCCCATAGCAAATAAAGTGGTTTCAGGACTATAGGTCATTAAAAAAGACTCTAGAACTCATTTAAAGCACAGAAATAAGGATACCACTTTGAGCTCCTTTTGGATTATAATTTGTTCACTTACAGTTCTTGGAAAATCATGTAAGATAATTACCTAAATTTTTGAATGTTTAATGCAGTCTGTGCATATTTTTAGGAAGTCATTGGTGTCCCAATATAATCAAGGACGTAGTGTCAGTTGATTGGTTGAATTTTGTAAATATGCAGTTATTACACTTCTAAGCTTTTGTTAAGTGACAAAAATTATTAGAGTCTTTCTTTTAGATGTATACACACATGCACATGTGTGTATCTTTCAGGAGGACCATATGTCTGCTTCCATGTTGGCCACAGAGGGACAGAAACGCCCAGTCCGTAGTTTGGAAATATGCACGCTCCTAACAGGCTAATAAAATCAAATTGCCTTCTACTGATAGTGGTGAAAGCAGGATAGAGCTAATGGATAAGCTACCCTGGATTGGTAGAAGGAAAATAGAAAGCCCGTGCATTCTGGGGGGTGTGTGTGTGTGTGTGCAAGGAATTGAACTGGGACTGGGGAGAGCCAGGTTCAAGTTCTTACTTATCCATGGAAATTCACTGAGACAGGGACTCTCTGTCAAGATAAGATTGTTGTGACGATAAAAACGAGGCGCCCTGCCATGTGTATTGCCTTGAACTCCTTAGAGATGGAGAAAAGGTGAGAAATAAAGAGATGAATGTAAAAAATGGTCCTTCTGTTGCCAGCCTCTTCTCTTGCCTGCATGAAAGCCCCTACCTGCTTGTGAATTTCCTGAAACAGAAGAATGTATGCTTGGCTCACCTGCTTCTTTGTTCTCTCTCTTCCAGCCTCTCCTCTTCAGCTTCAAAAATCTGAACTCCTTGCACATCTGAAACGAGGGCAGGAAGACTGGGTCCAAGATCTCCAGAGCTCCAGCAATGGTGCTGATCAAAGGCTAGTCAAAGGAGGCCTGAAGAAATGGCCAGAAGCAGGAACCTGGTGGAATTCCTATCGGAGTCCTGTGAGCGTGCCCACTTCTGATTCATCTAGTTCAGGTCAGGGTGGCCCCTAAAATCTTGGCATCTTCATGGGGTTACCTTTATAGCTTCAGATATAACCTGTCCTTGGGAATGGCTTCACCCCAGCATAGATACTGAATACTTAAGTTTAGGGACTAGGATCCATTTCATTTGTTTTCCTTTTGTTTTTTTGGAAACAACACATCTGTTAAATCAGTTTAAAATTGCATGTCTTTGTCTTTAAACTTCAGTACTGATGTTGCTGGATAACCATGAATTTTGCTGTTGTGAGACAAGAACAATTTTCACACTGTGAATCTTAATTTTGTCTCACTGACTCACTTTTTCCTAAACTCAAAGCCCAAACCTGGCTACTTTTTGCAATCTGGAGTATGCCCCAATCCATGGTTTTGGTGGCATCTCTACTGCCTGTCTGGAAACACATTCTTTTCTGTTTCTGTCCCAGCAGATGATGAAATTGCAAGTGAGAAGGAAGAGGAGGAGAACGTTCAGTGGGAGAGTCAGCGGATTGCGAAACCCCGTGCTGCTTTGCTAGGCAAATGGGAGAGCGCTCACAGGCAGGGGAAAGGCTGCAAGGCTCAGCACAGCCGCCTGCAGGAGGGTCGCACCAGTATTAATTGTGCTGATGTGAAAAAGAAAGGCCTTGTTGCTTGCAGTAATAGCCAGCAAGGAGTTAACGCTGAAGAGAGCCAGAACGAATGCTCTGTATGTGGGAAAATATTTGGCAGGAGATCATCCCTAAACAGACACTTCAAAATCCACAGTGGAGACAAACCTTTTAGATGTTCCATCTGTGGCAAATGTTTCCTGGTGAAAACCAGCCTGGTTTTACATAAAGAAAGTATGCATAAAAAAAGATCCCGCTCAAGAAAGAAGTTTTGGGAATGTCACGAGTGTGGACAGAACTTTGCTCTGAAAGCCTTTCTCATGGAGCATAAAAAGATGCATGCCAGTGAAAAAGCATATCCGTGCCCTGTCTGTGAGAAAAGCTTCACGGAAGTCAGGTCCCTTATTAAACATCTTACGGCCACTCACTCAGGGGAGCATGTCTTTACGTGCCCTGTCTGTGGAAAAGGCTTTATGAAGGAGAAAGATCTCACGAGGCATCAAGGAAAGAACCATGGGAATAGCAATTGCTTTCTAAGTCTGGACAGTGAAAAGAGCTGCGAGGAAAAATCGTCCCCCATCAAACACAAGAGACTGAACCACGAGATGCCTGTTCCAGAGACAATGTCTTGCACGGCATATGAAGGAAATGATCTGATAGGACATGCCTACACCTGCTATTATTGTGGCAAATCTTTCAAGCAGGAGAGATCTTTCATTAATCATCAGAGTGCGTGCATGAGAGAGCAGCAAAACAATGAAGGAAGAAGTGTCCTCAAGGAAGATGGTCTGCTCACTAAAAACCAGATCACCCACGTGGAAATGAAAGATAACACATGCTTTGACTGTGGAAAACCGGTCTGCAAAAATTCACCGGTGGCCTCTCAGCCAAAAACGGACGAGGAAAAGAATCTGCACGTGTGCCCTGAATGTGGGAAAAGCTTTAAAGACAGCCAGTGTTTTGCAAACCACCTGAGAAGCCACAAAAAGGCACCTTCTCAAAATGCCTCTGATTGGGAGGGCCTTGAGGAAAAAACACTGCCCGTTGACCAGCAGGAAACGCAGCAGAAGGAAAGCCGCTACCAGTGCCCAAGCTGCAGGCGGGATTACTCAACTCATTATAATCTCAGGAGGCATCAGCAAATCCACACGGAATGCCGGTCCAGAAGAAATGCTCACAAGGGAAAGGATCCCGCCTACAGCTGGTTCTTCCTTGACTTTCAGAAAGCCTGTGGCAAAGAACCGGCCTATCAGCACAAATGCACTTACTGCGGGAAGGCGTTCAGAACGAAAAGCACCCTCAGTAGACATCAGCAAATCCACATCAAAGGCAAGCCTTATAAATGCAACATCTGCGGGAAAGCCTTTATGTACAGGTATACCCTTGCTCATCACCAGGAAGTCCATCTGGAAGACCAGCTCTATCAGCATAAGTGCTCTTTCTGTGGGAAGGCGTTCAGGACCCAATCAGCCCTCCGCAGACACCAGCAGCTGCACATGGAAGGCAAGCCTTATATATGCAACATCTGCGGGAAAGCTTTTGCTTACAGATACAACCTTACCCATCATCGGGAAATACACATAGAAGGACAGATTCATAAATGCTCTTTCTGTTGGAAAGCCTTCCGAACCAGTTATTCCCTCAATAGGCACAAGCGGATCCACACCGAGACAAGGTCCTATCAGTGCCCTACCTGTGGGAAAGCCTTTGGAACAAAATATTCCCTTTGCAGACATCAGGAGATGCACGTGAAAGAAAATTCAGATAGTTTGTTTGGCAGGAAAGAGACTGAGGACAACTTGGTCAAAGGTCAAGCTAGCAATAGCAGTGACAATGTGGACAAACAGGTGGCAGTCTACCCTCAATGCCAGGGAGTCCACAAGGGGAAAAACCCTCTTGCAGGTTCTGGGAATACGGGTAGGTCAGACCTCCCCAATCATCAAAGCACCCGTGTAGAAGAAAATGCTGTTAAACAGTTGGGCGGTCAGACTTTCAGGAATGTTGGTCCGGTGCTTAAAGATCGAGGCAGGCCTACAAAAGGAGAGCTCCGGCAGTGGACCAACGGTTCAGTGTATGCAGGACAGGGAGTCCAAATGGAGGAACATCCCCCAAGGTCCTCTGAGAATGGGGAAATCTCCCCAGTCCACTTGGGAGACCATCCCATTAAAGAGCCAAGTGATTGGTGTTTCCTGGGTAAATTGCCTGACGTTGATCAACAAGGAATGACCCCACAGAAAAAAAAATGTACTTGCCCCGATTGTGGGAAATTCTTTAGAGATAAATACTCCCTTACAAGACATCAGAAAATCCACATTCCTGAGAGACCCCATCAGTGCCCGAGGTGTGAGAAAACTTTCCGCAGTTCTAAAGACCTTGAAAAGCATCAGGTAACCCATTCGGATCTTAGGCCTCATCAGTGTGTTGAATGTGGAAAATACTTCAAGACGAAATCGTCGCTGGAGAAGCATAAGAAGATCCACAAAGGGGAGAAGCCATACTGCTGCTCGTATTGCGGCAGAAGAGTGACTACAAAAACAATTCTTCGGTATCATCAGAGAATCCACACCGGGGAGAGGCCATACAAATGTACAGTGTGTGATAAAAGTTATGTGACCAGATGGTCCCTTAAAAAACATTTGGAGTTGCATTACAAAACAACTCTGCCAGGGGGCCCTCAGAAAGCAAATCAGCTTGATCGGAAATTTTAAGGTGTCTCCGTGACTTGTGGGTGAAGGAATGGGACTCTTTTCTGATACACAAATGTTGTTGGAGGCCTTTTGGGATAGGCCTGGGTTGAAACATCCACCTTTAAAATGCCCAGGTTCTTTCTATACGCAGTGGTGACCAGCTACCTCAGAAACAGATTTTTGAATGTACTTTACCTTTCCAGACTCAAATCATCCGGATATCTTTACTCAAAAAATGGACATCTGTGTCATAAAGAGCCCGTAATAAAGAGGCTCCATTTACTTTGAAGGAGTGAATGGGACTGAGAACTCGGATGCTGGAAAAAGTGATAAGAGCATCGTGATCCTACAATTAGAAGTTGTGGCAGTGATGAATGGAAGCTGTCTTTTATTTCTTAACATGGTCTCCCCCGTGTAAAAGCAAGTGTGTTAAAATAACTCCTCTTCTGCAGTGTGCATATGTGAAAAAATGAAAGACATGGGACAATTTTCTCAAAATGTTTTAAGAAGTGTGGGTGAGGTTATAGTCTTGTTTTCATAATGAAAATACTGCTGGTTTATGCAGTGAATGAAAAACAGATAAAAAACAAAGTTTTTCCAATGCACTTTGTGATGCAAAGAAGGCATTCAAGGGTCAGATATATTAAATCTTCCAAATGTTAGGAATTCACATTTTGGAATCTATAGTAAATAATACAAAACAGGTTTCTGTACATTTTAGAGCACGTTTGAAATTGAAATTCATTGTTTTAGCTTCGGTAAAGTAATTCAGAAGTTAACTGACACCCCGTTTCTCTTGCCTGCTGGCCCCACTGGCGTGTTACACTTGACGGGGAAGAAGGAATCTCAAGTTATTGCATTAATTTGGAGCTGGCAAGGAAGATGCAGACCATAGGAAGGCCTTGCCTTAAACAGGAGAGATCTACTAGTATGCTCTTTCTGCTGCAAGCAGATGTTTTACAGGCAATAGCCAAAGTTTGCTTTCTTGGATGACCCTCCGCATCATTCTCAGCCATGCTTGCTTGAGATGATAGGAGCTGTAAAGATCTGAAGCCGCAAGGAGTGGAAAGTCCCAGTGATAGACTGATACCAAATACTGAAGTACGAAATCAGAATTCTCTGATTATTTTTTTTTTAATGGAAAGTCCCCGTGGCAACGGCGATACCAAATACTGAAGTATAAAGTCAGAATCGTCGGATTTTTTTAATATGTAAGGGCCCTAACCTAATTGATTGTATGAAGTCTGTCTTAAACAAAACCTTTGTCAGTCGGGAATCTTGCATGGACATTTCATGGCTGTAGCTGTTTTATTGGGAGAATTGCAATTTGCTTCAGGTTATCAAGTAAATTGTGAAGTTGCATTATTTCTAGCGTCGGTTCTTTATAAAGTGTTTGTTTTCTGCAGCCATTTTCTGGGTTTTATTTGGAATGAGTGCAGGAGATGAATAATTAGACCCAGTATGCTGGGTTTCGTTGGAACGTTAATGTATTTATTCACACTAGCAGAGAAGTGGCACAAACAGGTCTTGCCATTTGCTGTCGCACAACTGAGCTGGACAAAAAAGTGCCTGTGAAAAGGTGATTTGTTTTCACTGGCAATCTAGAGGCAGCTGTATTTCTAGCTGAAATAACGGAGGAATTGAGAGAGGCATACTGTCTTGCTTTGTCTTCCTGAACCAACCGATGGAGGTATACATTGAGTTTTCTTCAGAGCTGTAACAACACTCAGGCCGTTGAACGTAGCTTTAGAATATGTGGGCTTCAACTCCCAGTATTCCCCAGCCAGCATGCTGGGTGGGGAATTCTGGGAGTTGCAGTCCACGTATATTAAAATTACCAAATTCAAAAAACACTGCTTTAGATGATGGTTATAGGAATCCTTCTGGGGACTTGGGCTGGCTTCTGAATCACCATGTCAAGGATTGGGCTGAAGCGCGCTCAGATTTCTATTCCAGTTTGTGTCTTATTAGAAAAAGAGGCATATCTGGTGGTGAAATGTCCAATATTTGGACATTTACATATCTGTGGGTTAACATTTACATATTTGTGGGTGCATCATATTTAGAATTACGATTTTTCCAACTTGGGTGCCCTTCAGAAGACCTCTTCTTTTTGGCTAGTTCTCACAAGCAGCAGATAAAATAGGCCAAAATCTGTTTTGGGATTGTAACAGTTCAAACTCCTAGAGGGATCTCAGAATTCTTTTAGTATGACATAATATATATTAAAAAAAAAAAAAGGTACAGAGAACTTGCAGCTGAGAAAGCTAGGCTAAAACCCTTCCAAATAAGATGCTGATTTTCTCTGATGCAGAATTGAGTTCTGTTTTTCTGTGTGTGGAAAAGCATGTGGCCTGCTGTAGAATCCAGTAGTATAGTATGGCATGTGGACTGACATCTCATCTGTCTGGGGTAAGAACTGGCTGGTAAATACCCAGTTTGGTCTAGTGATTAAGGCACCAGGCTGGAAACCAGGAGATGGTGAGTTCTAGTCCTGCCTTAGGCATGAAAGCCGGCTGGATGATTTGGGGCCAGTCACTCAGCTCAACTCACCTCACAGGGTGGTGGTTGTGGGGAAAATAGGAGGAGGGAGGAGTATTAGGTATGTAATAAATTATTTTTTTATAAAAATAATAAAGGTGGGATAAAAAAAAATCTAAAAAGCAAACAGCTCCTGCAGTCAGAAGCCAGAAGAATCTCGCTTCTGTGGGATTCAGTCAGGCTTCCCTAACCTGGTAACCTCACTGGCCAGATAAGTTGGGGATTTTGTCTGGAGTTTATATCTGAAGGACACCATCCTGGGGAAGGATAGCTTTAAAAATTGCCTTTTGGGTGATCCTCTTTCCATTTTGCCTTGGGAAATCCTGCAGGAGTCCAGAGGATTATCCTGCAGATGAACTCAGGAGCTAGCTTGACCCTTAAAATCCCCATACATCTTTCCCGGCCTGTTTCCTCTGATTTACCCTTCCCCAACTCAGTGGTCCAAAGGTGCCGTGAGGTCTGCTCTGAAATCCTAGCCACACAGTCCAAGCCACGCTGGTTGCCAATCTAGGAGATGCAGTTCCAGACCATCTGCAGGATGCTAAGATGGGGAAAACCTATTTTAATGCTGTTAAGGGAGCAGGGGCAAATCTGATAGCAGGAAGGGTGGGGGGTGCAGTTAGTAACAGTGCAAAGCAGGCAGGAGAGTTTTCTGCTTTCCCCCATTGTTTTAGTGGGAAGTATTTTTTTCCTTTTGTTTATACATTGTGCTAAGCCTGTTTTAAGGCTTACATGCAGTTCTTTATACATTCACCACAAATACTAACTGGTATTTTAACTGGTTAAAGGGACTTTTGCTTCAGATTGGTCAGCCCAGATGCAGAGGGTCAAATAGTGGCCACCACCACGTCATTGAAGCCCCTCCTCCTTTTTACCACTTGCAAAAATGGTGGGGCTTTGATTACATGGTCATGGCCACCATCTTGACTTGTCTGCTGCCTGCTGGTACAAAATACTGGATCGAAATGAAAGAATAATAACCCACACCAGAAATGAGACATGGTAAGGAGACAGGGTAATTAAGTTTTCCACAAAACTTTTTACCTTTCAAGGAAAAAAAAAAAAGGATTCAGTTCTAGCACAGTGAGTTTTGTTGACCACCTGCTTCTCCCCACATCTAAATGTAAGATACAAGAAAATCCATTAAGGATGGGAAAGGGTTCTTCTGAAACATGCTGTGTCTACAGGACATTGCAGGAAAAATCCATGGATATTCCGACTCAGAACATTTTGATTCAGGCTTTGGAGTCAGCCTTTAAAGATCATAAAAGATACTGACTAGGAAGAAGGTGGGAAGAGTTTAATGAACCTTGCACAGAAGCTGGAATTCAAGGCTCAACCTAAAAGAGGAAGAACCTCTTTAATTTAGCATGGAGAAGCTGTAACATTATGTATGTCATATTAGAAAAAACATTTGGGAGATGACTCTGTGCAACATGGTCTATGTTGGGTTGCCCTTGAAGACTATCTGGAAATTTCAAGAGTTCTAGCTACTATACCCTCTCTTATTGGTACCCAGTTTTAGGATCATTTTATTCCACTTAGGAAAGACCCACAGTCTGTCCATCACTTTTCCAGCTCTGTTCAAGATGTTGGTCTTACCAGCCACTAAAAGGCTTAGTAAGGGGCTACCTGGTTCTGCATCTCTGCAGGAAAAGTGTCTTAAAGGTCTTATTTGCTGGGGCCGTTTGTCAGGCGCAAATGAAAGGAAGGAAAAAATCAAGATGGCAGCTGTGATGGTGGAATTCAGGCTCTGTCTGGTTTTTAAGTAAAACAGGCACGCACTGGCACAGCCGCCATCAAGACCTTTTTGATCATACCCCGCAGATGCTCCTGAAAGGGTTTTTCTTCCATCGTTCCTAATTCAGTGCACTCAGGATTGTTTCATGACATATAAATAGATCACCTCTTTGGGAAAGATTCTGCATGTTTAAAAGTCATATAGGAGGCAGCCCTTCATCAAACCTGAGCATTTTGGCCGGTGTGCAACTGTTAATAGCATAGGAGATTTGAGAGATAAAGACCACGACAAATAATGAACAACTCCTCAGCCATGCTATTATGTCTTGCTGTGAGGGGGAAGTGCTGTAATCTTTATCTCCATTAAACTATTCACAGAAAAGCCAGAGAGGTGGACTCAGGGCTTAAAAAGGCTGGATGAGAATGGGCAAGATCTCCAGATCTGAAGCTCCCTCAACCTTGTCCTTGATGGTGCTGGGCCTCTCACTCCCTCTCAGCTTTTATCTGGTGTCCCCACAAGGCATTTGGCCATACCTCCCCATCATCCTTGGCCAGCATGGTCAATTCCACCCTCAGAAGTAAAAATGTAGTATGCATAGTAGATTAGCTGATTCCAGATTAGAAAGCAAAATTAGCTAACTGGGTTTGTATAGCATGCTAGGTTAAAATTGACTGGCTAGCTCATACTTGGATTGGACCAATGCACCCGGGCAATTGGGTTAATTCCGTAATCCTGGGTTCACTTAACCAAGGGTTGGCTGGCATCCTGTGTGAAATGAATCCAGCAATCAGCCTGTAAATGGAGCTTTCCAGGTGCCCTCTTAGAAACGGTATCCTAGGAAATTAATAGTAATGAACAGACTTAATAAAATCTCAGGAGGCTTCACCAGCTACTTCTACACTCCAGTGCTAGGTATTATTAGAGGTGCCAAGTTCTGTTCTGAGCTTTTTGAATCTAAATGACTAGCTGAGAGCAGGGCAGGTAGGGCATTGGAGTAAGTAAAACTCGGGCTATGCCCACATACCTAGGGAATGCTCTTCTGGCTCCGCAGTGGAGAAAACGGTAGGGCTATTGGCAGCCATGAGCAGATGAACTGGGGAAGAGCTCACCAGGCACATTTCTAGTCCCATAGGAGAACTCACATGCTGGATTTTAATGGCCCCCTGCAATCGGAGAAGCTGAAAAGTTGGGGAGTAACGAGGGAAGGCAGCGCGCGAAGGAAAGGGTTGTCCGTAAGGATTTCACGCGGCTGGGACATTCCAGCCGCTGGATTTTCCGCCGGCCGCCCCGTCGAGCGCGCAGGAAAGCAAGGCGGCCACCTTGGGTCGCCGCCAGAGGGCTCTGGCTCCCGGTTTTTCCCCGCCGCCCGAGGCTATTGGACGGTCAGCTGCTGCTGGGCCAGGCCAGGCAAGCTGGCTCTGGAGGGCTGCGCGGGGCGGGAAGAGCGGCATGGGGCTGGCCGGAGCCGCCGCAGCTCGCCCAGAGAAACGCGCGACTGAGGGAGAGGCCGCCAGCGCCGACTCTCGCCTGCGCCTGCCCCGGAGAGCAGCGCCAGCCCTTCTCCGCCCGCAGCCTTCGACTCGGCGCCTTCGAGGTCCCAGGTGAGCGGCCCGAGGAAGCCCCGCGCCCGCGCAGCCAGAAAGCCCAGCGGCCGAACGGGGGCAGCTCTCGCGTCGAGCAGGAGCAGCGCCTTCTCCAAAGCCGCCAGATCCAGCCTTCGCCGGGTCGCGAAAGGAAGGGAGCTTGAGGGAGCGGGGCGCGCGGGCTGAGCGGGGGTAATCCGGGCGCCATCGCTGCTGGGCGGGGATGCGCTCGGAAAGCGCCAGGAACCGACCGGCTGGGTTAGACGGGAGGGAGAGCAGCTTCCCGTCGTTCAGGCTCTGAGCGGCCACAATCCGCGCGACCTGGAGATGGCAGCAAAGGCTCGGGGTTTCATCTCGGCCGCCGCGTCCTTTCGCGCCCGGATTGCAGCAGCCCAGATAGGGCAACCCTAATCACCACACACGTGGAACCTTCAAGGCTTGGTGCACGAAGGATGGGTTGGCAGGGAACAGCGGGAGATGACTTTTTTCCCCCTTCCTACTTTCAACAGGCTTTAAAAGATACGGCTCTGCTTGGCTTCAGGATCAGCC
The DNA here is from genome assembly GCF_059951505.1 of Python bivittatus. Taxonomy (NCBI): domain Eukaryota; kingdom Metazoa; phylum Chordata; class Lepidosauria; order Squamata; family Pythonidae; genus Python; species Python bivittatus. Next base: position 86,854,513 of record NW_028277035.1, read on the forward strand.
CAGATTGGTGGAGGAAAGATGGCTGTTGCAGAAGTGGCTGTGGTGAGAGATGCAGGGATGGGGTGAAGAAGGAAGCCTGATGTGGGATGGGAGGGGAAAAGGGCTTGGGGAATCAAGCCATTCAGGGGTTCAGTTGGGTTACCAGAACTGGGAGTGAAAATCTGGATGGAAGAGTTCACGCAAAATAGTTAACCGTGTGTATTAAAAACTAAGGGGCTTGGCCATGCTAATTTTGGTTCATTTTAGGCTTTGTGTGTTCCTCTGTTTCCAAGTGGCAGTATAAGCTGCATTTATCTTGATGCGATAGCACCTAACTCACGTACTGAAAATTCTCTTTTTTTTCTTAAAGGATGGCGATGCTAAAACAAAATCAGCATTTGTGTTTGTTGCAGGTATTTGGATCCTTTTCGGTAATGGCTGGATCCTCTCCATATGCCAAGCCATACTTCAGGTGCCTTGTTTGTGGCTTAATTGTGTAAACTGGCCCTTGTGACCATTGTGGCTTGTGGCTTATTCAGACAACTATGGTGAAGAAAATCTTGCTTAGCGTACTCCATGAAAATAGTCAATGTTGATGTAATATTCTTTGCAGGCTACACCAAATGTATTTATTATGTACAAAGGTTTGGGAACTATACCTAGAAAAATAATGCTTTTCTTAGCCAGTGATGACTTATTGATCAACCGTAGCAAAATATGCCATCGCTTAGCACAAACTGTAAACTCAGTCAGGGACTAGCCGCGATCATTCAGAAAATAATGTAGATCTATCTGCTTACCTATCATATGGTTGAGTAGAAATTTAAAGAGAGAAGTTAGCTATTCCATCACTTGATTTAAGAACCCTATTCAGATGTTAAAATGGAATGTGGCTTGTCTGGAATAAATTTTGTACCACGAATCTGAAAAAAAAAAACCTATGCTAATTTCTTGCAACCTGATATCATCCAAATGCTAGTACAACTCCCATAATCAAAAGCCAATTTGCAATAGGTTATTGAACACAAATCTCTCTAGTTAAATTCTAATGGCCCAACTCCTACAAACTGGCACAGAATGGCCTTAGATAGTATCCACCTTTGTTAAAAAGTGGTGATACAGTATATTTCTTTTGTTGGAAGGGGTTGGGCTAGATGACCTTTGAGGTTTGTTCCACCTTGCTGTAATTTTATGATGCTGTTTCCCCTTTGTAAATCTTCTGAGTTTTCCTAGTGATGTTCCTGTACTTTGTCTTTAACACAGAACATTCACTGTGTTGAACAAATGAGCAGATAAATATCCTTAGTGGTATCTTCTGTCTTTTAGGCGTTTTAGGGAGAGAGCCATGCTAGTCTTTATTAGCCAAAAATCAGGAGTCTAGCGGCACCTTTTCCAACCAAAACATTTTATTAAAAGGCATAAGCTTTTGTGAGCTGCAGGTTGCTTCATCAGGTCCATCTACCATTAGTTAGCCTGAAAACATGCTCCTGGACTCCTGATCTTTCTTTACAATTTAGAGTAGGTGTGATTTTGAAAGAGTTGTGAAGTTTGGGGTGGAAATCCTGCATGTGTGCATTGATGTAGGTGCAGGAATTCTTCAAGGAAAGATAATTCCCTTGGATAATTAATTCCCTTGGGAGGAACACATTGGTTTTGCTGCTTTGCTAGTGTAATTTTTCATTTCATGTTTTTTTTTTTGTGGAAACCCATAGGGAGGCCATATTTCTAAAGATTAATACAATCACATCCAGTACACAAAGTACTTTGCAGCTGCCTTGGACACTTTAAAAGCATGTTTAAAAGAAGATGCAATCTGAACTAGAATGTTACCACATCTACACACACTTGTTAGATGATGTTGGTTTTTTCAGAGTCCTATAGATTGTCGCTTTTAGTATGCAGAGATAAGCGGGGAATCTCCCTTTTAGATTTGTGCCTATTATGCATTACTTAACATGCAGTATTTAGGAGTCTCTGTGCATAAAAAAGGGGAGGATCATCAGCAAGCTGTGCTTCTTGGATAATTTCCTTTAAGCCCCAGGACATGCTGGCATTGCTATTGCCCTTAAAGTCATTTAAACCATTCCCACAAAGGTCCCTTTTTATCTTAAAGATTGCCAGGTTCATTCTTTATTTCCATTCTCTCCAAAGGAGAACTTCCACAACTTGGTACAACCTTTTTGTACCAAGTGGTGGAAGTTCTCCTTTGGAGAGAATGGAATTCTAAGCATGCTTACTTGAACGGAGTCCATTGTGTTCAATGAGGTTTACTCACAAGTAAACATAGCTAGGATTGCATCCCTAATGTATTTACAGTACAGATGGGCAGTGAAGGATCCATGGACACCTCTCTTGCTGCTTGCCAAGCTTAATACCTACCTGACTTAAAACACACACACACACACACAAAATAAATAAGGAGGAAATTGTCATATTGCAGTGCCCCAATTTTTCAGCTCATATTTATTTGCAGCAATATTCACAAAATGCCCCATAGGAATAGTAAAGAGAATGCTGGGGTGGTGAAGAGAATTCAGACCTTCTGGGTGATGGGGGTCCATATCCATTTTGTGAGAAGAGAAATCTCCCTCAACAGCTGTTCTGGGCATGTCCTACCACATGCTCCCAAAATCACAAACTGGTTCCAGTCCCCAAAAGTTTGCTTAGCCTTCCTTAAGTCATATGATGCTTTTTTAATTGGCCATTGCCTTTAACTACATAAGCATGTACTGTATATATTTATTTCATTCTATAAATTAATGTTGATTTTGTAATGTACTGATGAGTATAAAACTAATACACTTTATTGTGGCATGATGCAAATCAAAACAGTTGAAATGGTATGGGTGTATATTTCATGCTGCTCCTTTTTCTAATGTATTGGCCTCGTATTTAATACTCGTGCGGCAGCCAAAGATGATTAGGAATTTCATGCTGCTTGTCAGTACAGAGAAAGCGAAGACTTATTCTGCACACCACCATAGAATTGCAGAAACATTTCCACATTAGGCTTCTATTTATTCATGTATTTATTTTTGCAAGCCCAAGGAGCTAAATGCCTGTGTTCCATGCTGTATGAAGACTTGGAAACATTCTTTCTGTAGAAAAGGGGTGTTATATCTGCTGTGCGTGTGGCTGTAAAGCTCAGGTGATAATTAAACCACAGGAATGAAGTTTGAGAGTGAAATTGTGCATATGGTAAAAAAAGTCTAGATAAACCAGCATGTGTAAACCAGTCAACAGCCACACAGATAATGATGTGTGACAAAGATGGGTGGAACATAGACTATCTCATAGTTGACTCTGTGGATAGGCAGAAGTCCACTGCATATAAAATTAGTTTTTTTTTTTTTAATTCCTTCAATACAATTCCTTACCAGAATCGGTGGTTGTTAATTCTAACATGTATGTTTTATACCAACCGGTCCCTGTTCAGATGTGCTGGACCACAGCTGTTATGATGTCTAGCCAGAGTAGCCATCGCCTGTGGTTATTGTGGATGATGGGAACGGTAGTCTCCATTCATCTGGTTGAGGAGGAGGTTGGGGAATGCTGCTTTTATCTGCTCCCATTCTTGAGCATGAGCATCTTAATACAGCTTTCCCTTTCCCTATGCCTGCATTGTTATATTTTTCTGCATGGGGGGGGGTAACTGTTTAGTTCCTCTGGTTCTGGCATCTTCTACAGATTTGTTGTCGTTGTTCAGTCGTTAAGTCGTGTCCGACTCTTTGTGACCCCATGAACCATATTGCGCCAGGCCTTCCTGTCCTTCACTGCCTCCCTGAGTTGGCTCAGTTTCATGCTCATTGCTTCAGTGATGCTATCTAACCATCTCATCCTCTGCCGTCCTCTTCTCCTTTTGCCTTCAATCCTTCCCAGCATCAGGGTCTTTTCCAAAGACTCCTCTCTTCGCATTAGGTGACCAAAGTATCTGAGCTTGAGCTTCATTATCAGTCCTTCCAATGAGCAATCAGGGTTGATTTCCTTTAAGATTGACTGGTTTGACCTCCTAGCAGTCCAGGGGACTCTTAAGAGTCTTCTCCAGCACCACAGTTCAAAGGCATCAATTCTTCGGCGCTCAGCCTTCTTTATGGTCCAGCTCTCACAGCCATACATTACTACTGGAAAAACCATAGCTTTGACTATGCGGATCTTTGTCGGCAAGGTGACGTCTCTGCTTTTTAATATGCTATCTAGGCTTGCCATAGCTTTCCTCCCAAGGAGCAAGCGTCTTTTAATTTCATGGCTGCAGTCTCCGTCTGCGGTGATCCTGGAGCCCAAATAAATGAAGTCTGTTACTGCTTCCATTTCTACCCCTTCTATTTGCCAGGAATTGATGGGTCCAGATGCCATGATCTTAGTTTTTTTAATGTTGAGTTTCAAGCCAGCTTTTGCACTCTCCTCTTTCACCCTCATCAAGAGGCCCTTTAGTTCTTCTTCACTTTCTGCCATTAGGGTGGTATCGTCTGCATATCTGAGGTTATTGATGATTCTCCCTGCAATCTTAATTCCGGCTTGTGATTCTTCCAGCCTGGCATTTCTCATGATGTACTCTGCATATAGGTTAAATAAGCATGGTGACAGTATACAGCCTTGTTGTACACCTTTCCCTATTTTGAACCAATCGGTTGTTCAGTGACTGGTTCTAACTGTTGCTTCTTGGCCCGCATACAGATTTCTCAGGAGACAGGTAAGATGGTCTGGTACCCCCATCTCTTTAAGAATTTGCCAGAGTTTGTTGTGATTCACACAGTCGAAGGCTTTTGCATAGTCAATGAAGCAGAAGTAAATGTTTTTCTGGAACTCTCGTGCTTTCTCCATGATCCAGCGAATGTTGGCAATTTGATCTCTAGTTCCTCTGCCTCTTCGAAACCCAGCTTGTACATCCGGTAGTCTTCTACAGATGGTGTATTGCAATTCTTCCAGTGCCTTTCAGGTATGCTAGCTTGATGGCTGGAGATTTATGGAAAGAAACTGGGAGAGTGTCAGATTGGAGAAGGGTGTACTGTATAATGTAGTTTATGGATTGGCTTTATTATTACATACTTTGTGTTTTTATAGGCCTTGTTTTGCCTTATTCTGTGAAAAGTGTGCCTTTAAAATAATAAATATTATAGATAAATAAAAGCTGTGGATAAAGTAGACAAGCAGAAGCTATTTTCCCCTTCCCAGAATACTAGAACCAGAGGCCACCCAATGAAATTGAATCCTGGAAAAATCAGGACCGACAAAAGGAAATATTGTTTTATACAATGTGTAATTTGGCTTTGGAATTCACTCTGACAAGATGTGGTGTTGACTCTCAACTTGGCTGGCTTCAAAAAAGGGTTGTACCAAGTTGTGGAAGTCATGGGGATCCATGACTGTTCTTGGTGGCAGCGTGGCTTCCTCTGAAGGCCACCTGCTGGGAGACTAACTGATGGACTAGATGGGCCAGAGATCTGATCTAACAGGGCCTCCGTGCTTATGTTCTGAAATACTGGATAGGATAGGAGTTTTCCCTTGAGCAATCTGAGATACAGATTTGGAAAAACTGGAATTGAAGTAATTTGTACAGGTCTTCAGACCTTTAGGAAAGGCCTATGAGAGTGTGTGATCCCAGTCATTATCCTTTGTAATCCATGGTTTATATTTTGGGGTGAAGCTTATTCAACAAACTATGATTTGAAAAAAACCACTGCTTAATGAGATGGGTGACCCCTACATCAGTCACCTGGGGACTGGCATTTGCAGCTTCCTAAAGAAGAACTGATTTTTCTGTTTTGGTTTAAGGTTCCGGAAGCCTTTATGGAGGTGACTGTGTGTTCAAGTGATGTGCAGTACACACATGCGGGCCGCCGTCAGAAAACCTTATACAGGAACAGTATGCTGGGGAACTATGGGACCTTAGGTAAGGCCTGCAGGACGATAAGTAGACGTTGGTTGAAATAAGTCAAATGGTAGCACCAGTGGTGTTCTTTTCTACTTCCTAATGAAAAACTTTAAATGGTTGTAATTTTTTAAGCTAGCCTAGTTGTAGAACACCTGCTTCATACTCAGAAAGTCCCAGGTTCAACCTCTGGCATCTCCAGATCATTTTTTCTACTGAAATCCTTGAGAAGTGCTGACAGCTGGTAGAGCAAATGATGTGAGCTAGCCAGACTGGTGGTCATTTAGTAATATGACAGCTTCCCATATTTCTTAGCACCAGAAACATGCAGAACCATATAGGAAAAGACATACAAGCTGCCTTCCCTCCTATCTGGCTAAAGTCAGCATTACCTTGTCTTGGCAACCACAAAATAAAAGTCGTCCTCAATTTTTCTTACTCCCTCTGCAGCCCTGACAGATCTGAGTCCTCTCTAGTGTCTATAACACCATCTCCAATTCTAGAGGAACTGAACCTGGACTTTTTTTCACTTAGCATCAATTTATCTTTTGATGGGCCCTTTCCTGACATATGTTTAAGATAAGTGAAATAACAACTTTTCATACAATGGCAGCCCCTAACACAGAGTTAAGAGCCTTGTTCAGGTGGAATTCATTTAGGATACGTAGACTGGAGAACTGTTTTAGAAATGAATGCGCCTGTTTTTGGTACTTTGTGGCAGCCGTAAGGTTTAGTACATAATCAAGACTGCACATTACTGTTACAGTAAGAAGAGTATATATGCGGGCAGGTGAGCTAGCTATAGAGAATACAGTTGAGCATCTTTTTGTTATTGTCACAATACTATTGATTAGTGTATTAAAGTTTTTGTCCCCTGCTGCTTTACATTATCCACATTCAGGATGAAGGATCAGAGATGAAGTCTCTTGCCAAAGGTCATTCATTAGGTACATGAATCACAGCTTGGCCTCTGCTGCTGTGTTTCACCAGCTCTCAGCCAACTCATCTGCTCTCTTGATCCCCTGCAGGCCGACTTCGTGGTCACCCCTCTGAGTTGCTCTCCCGCCTGGAACGTGGAGAAGAAGCCTGGGTCCCAGAACTCCAGAGCTCTGATGAAAGTGCAGATGAAGGCCCCATTAAGCCGACACTGAAGCAGTTACCAGCAGGAGGGACCTGGTGGGATCGTTACCGGAGTCCTGCGACATACCCCAGTTCAGATTCTGCAAACTCAGGTTAGAACAGTTGCTGAAGGTGTCTGGCTTAAGAGGAAAGGTAGTTCTAAGATACTGTGAAAATCTTGCAATGTAAAGAGAGTGGAAGAACAACCCAATTCAAGCAGTCAGATTATTGGATTCAACTTATTGTCTGGGTTCACACATGTTGCTAAATCACAATGAGATTTGGTTTATTTTTTTGGCTTAGTGGGATGTGTTAAACCAGCTATTGTGGTTTGTGAACTAGGGCATATGGGAATGGCCTCTAGATCACCCACCACTGGATTAAATCTTAGCCATAGTGGCTGGCTTCACATGTAACACTATCTTATTAACCAGGATTAGGGGACAAACCTATCAGTCATCCTATGGACCATCAAATTAACCTTCCTTCCAGCTGCCAAGTACAAATTAACAATCATCTTTTCAGTGGCCTGGCTGCTGCATTTTTGCTTTTCTTTTTGGAAATATTGTGGGGGGAGGGATGACCAGAGCACTGCATGGAGAATGGGGGACAGCTAAGAGTTCCTAATGTGTGTCATGTTTCTAGTTAACTCCAGCAAACAGTGACAGGGAACGTATTTTGTAGGCTACTGCATGGGGTTCTTCAGGGTTATGCACTGAACAAAGGTGCCACATCTGAGGGGGTACCAGCAAAGTGCAGGAAGTCAACAGCACTTTCCTTTGAGGGCAAAACAAGGAAAAGTGAGTGATCCACCAATGGAAGAGAGGACGTTTGGGCCGTTCAACCAACAGGCATGGCTGTCTTGTCCCCGAGGAGATTGCTTGCTTGCTGAGCAGGGCAGCAGACACAGTGACCCTCCTCGCTTTGTTCATTCCATGGGAGCCTTTCTCTGATTTGCAGAAAGGCACTACATAGGCTAGTGGTGGCTCTGGGTGGCATGTATCTGCCCAGTGAACCAATGAGAACTGCTGGTGACAGATGACAGGTTTATGTTTGGACAATATACAGGGCCATAGTTAAGATTTGCTTATCAAAACCAAGATGTAATTACGAATTATAATGAGAGTGCTCCTTTGTTGGATTTGTAAGGCTACCTAATTGTGGAGTGGTTCGAGGTGGCTTCTAGGACAAGTTAAAAACACAAAATAAAAGAAGAATGAAATAGCGAACAGTCATCCGGAGAATTAAAAAAAAATTAAAATAGTCATGGCATACTACAAAATGCCATGACCTGGGGACTTCTGGAAGAGCCAAATCTTTATTGTCTTCCAAAAGGACAACAGGGTTGGGGCTGTGTAGGCCTTGGGGAATACTGTTCCAGGGGGCAGGAGTGGCAACAGAGAAGGCACACTTCTGGGGCCTCATAATATGATATTTTGGGTGAGGAAATCCTGAATGTGCCAACTCTGCTGCATCTTATGGGTTGGTAAGAAACAATTGGAGAGAGGTGGTCCCACAAATAACTAGGCCCTAAGCCAGAAAGGGCTTTAAAGATGACCATCAACACTTTGAGTTGCATCTAGAAGCCAACTGGCAACTACTGCAGTTTGTGCACTAACAGTACAACTATTTGTGTTGCCACATTCTTTTTTTTTTTCTTTTTTGGGCTGTAGATGATGAGCAAGAAAGTGAAGAAGAGAAGCCTCATCGTGGAGGTTATCAACCAACGATCCTTCGCCGGAACTTGTTCAACAGTTCTAAGGGGAGTGGATCACAGAGTCTGAAGCCCAAAGAGGCCTATAAGAATGGGTCCCAGTTGAAGAAGCCTTCACGAAGCCAGTTAGGAAAGACAAAGGCAGAAATAGGCAATGCCAACGAAAGCACAGCCAGAGAAAGAGCTGGAGGAAGGGAATATCAAGTCTCGTGCCCTGATTGTGGACAGATCTTCAAGTCTAAATTATCCCTCGCCAATCATCGAAGGATACATTCCAAAATGAAGGCCTATAAATGCCCTTACTGCAGAGAAAGGTTTACATCCAAAAAACTCCTTGATTGTCACCAGAGGGGTCACACAGCAGAAGCTGGCAACAAATCTTCCTACAGCATTGTGAAGCAACAAAACATGAAGCTCTTTGAATGTTTGGCCTGCAAGAAGAGTTTTAAGTTCAAGGAAGATCTCTTCCTCCATCAAAAGAGCCACACCACCCAGCAGCCCCATAAGCGTCCTGAATGTGGGAAAACCTTTGTTCGAAAGGAACTTCTTGTCAAACATCAGAATTGCCACACAACACCCAAAAACAACCATCTGAAGGATAAGAAAGAAGAAAAGATAGAAAGTGTGCCTCAAACTGTGAAAAAGAAAGACAGTACAGCCCCTGTCCCTGAGAGGACTAGATTGTTAGACATTGGCCTCACGAGACAACAACAAGACCAAGTAAATCTCCATAAATGCCAGTTTTGTGGGAAATGTCTAAGATTCAAAAGTTTGCTTGTGGACCATGAGAGAATGCACAGGGAAGCGAGGCCATATAAATGTTCCCAGTGTAGTAAAAGCTTCCTTCGTAAGCCTGTTTTGATGTCACACATGATGACCCATGTGAGGAAAGCAGCCATCAAACATCCAAAGAAAGTTAAAAGCTTGGCTGTAGACGGTGCCTTGGTTGATTCAGGCATCTTTCATACGAGAGGAGATTCCTCTGAATGCCCAGCTTCCAGGAAAATCGTCACTCGCAGCTTCCACCGCACTCAGTGTCCAAGAAACCAGACACGGAGAACACCCTACCAATGCCAGTATTGCGGGAAATCATTAAGTACAAGTATCATACTTGCTGATCATGAGAAACTCCATACAGGTGAGAGACCCTATAAATGTCACAAGTGCACAGAAAGTTTCATTCGAAAGCACCACCTTATTCGACACCAGGAGAATCACCGAAGCGGAAAACTCTCTAATCATCTTGAGCACACCAAGAGTTTGAGGATCAAAAGTCACCACACTTTACCAGAAAGAATCCACCATGGACAGAAGGCTTGTGAAGGTCTTCTCCATGAAAGTGCTGTCACTCACAACTCATGCCTTGCCAAGCACCCCAAAATCCCCGCCCAGGAGAATTATGTATGTCAGTATTGTGGAAAATGCATGAGAACAAAAAGCTCATTTGTTAATCATGGGAAAATCCATAGGAGAAAGCAACAGCCATATCACCACTTGGAATATAGGGAAAACATCTCTGAAGGAAAACATCTGGCTTCTCACCAAGAAACCCGTGTGGGAGAAAAACACTCTCTGTGCTCAGACTCTGAGTACAAAATGATCACAAAAGATCCCCTCTTCTCCCTCAAGCCCAAGGTTCCCCACAAAAGAAAACAGCCCTACCTCTGCCAAAAATGTGGGAAATTCTTTGATGATAACTACTCCTTCACGAGGCATCAAAGGATCCACTCGGGGCAAAAGCCTTTCAAATGTGCTGCATGTGGAAAAGGCTTCATTCAGATGTGGCATTTGAAGAGACATGAGAGAATCCACCTGAAAGAAAAATTCCCCAGACAGCCCACTGTAATGGAGGTAAACCACATGGACCAAAGGCTCTTCAAATGTGCTGTATGTGGAAAAGGCTTCTTTCAGCCATGGCACCTGAAAAGACACAAGAGTATTCATCTGAATGAAGAATGCCATAAACAGTCCATGGTCATGGAGGTAGACCATGCATTTTCTAATTCCACAAGTGGCAGAGTTTCTGAGAAGAAGGGTCAGGGGAATCCTCTTGGAAAAGCTTTGCTGCAGACCCCACCTCATACAGCTGAAGTTATCAGTTTGCAACATACCCAGGAAGAAAAAAGAAATCCACTGGTGGTTTTAGAAGAAAGATCAGACACAGGAGCTCCAGAGGGTTCCGAGCAGAAAGAAAAGCGTATTACAATGCAAGTACAATTATCCAGAAAATTCAAAGAAAATATTTTGCTGGACTATGGGGAAGTCAGTCAAGCAGTAAAATCAGAGGGGAAACCAAGAAGAAAGGACATATTCTCTATCCATCAGCCAAGGAACTGTGGCAAAAATGTCAATTCCCAGAGTCGTAAGAAGGAGAAAAACCAAGCTGGCTGGCAATTGAGATCACGGGCTCCCTCCAGAAGAACATCTAAGAGGGAAATGCAGCTTGTTGGAAAAAGGGCCAAACGTTGCTTTTGTCAACAGGAAGAACAAGAAATGGTCCCCAAAAAGAAATCCAAACCCTCCAGGAAAGTAAAATATTGTGCTGGTCCACATAGCAACCCCTGTGTGAATGTTTCCTCCAGTTTGTTTCAAGGTGCCTCAAAGAACCACAAGTCAAAGTATCCTTGTCTTGAACTGCCCTGCCAGAAAACATTTTCCAGAGAAGCCCAAACGAAAGTTAACAAAAGTGTTGTGCAAGGAAACACAGCCTATCAGGCTCAGGAAAGGGAATCAGCTGGAGCCAATTCTAGCTCTCGGAGTTGTGAGAAAGAAAAACGCAAGCCGTCTGACGTGAGGGATCCAGCAGAGGCCTGGTTTAGGCCACGGGTGTCGGAAAGCAAGAGCCAGCAGCACCATGACCGATTCTGTGCTCTAAATGAGTGCCCAAATGCCACTGCCCAAAATTTGGGGACAGCATCCCTGTCTCAGCAGCTGGAAGAGATGTTAAAGCCACTAGGGATACACAGTAGCGTAAAGGGCAGAAGCTGTGTGGAACTACAAACAGCCGTATCGAAGGAGCTCCAAAGAACACCTTCTCGGGGAAGAGCTGTCACTGATCAGCAGCAGTTGGAAACGCCACAGACTAAACATGTGTGCGCTCGGTGCAAGAAATCCTTCCGGAGTCGGGCCAATCTTTTGATTCATGAGAAGAACCACACTGGGAACAGACCTTTCCCGTGTACCCAGTGTGAGAAAAGTTTCTTTAGTTTGCCAGCCCTTAACGTCCACACGCGAATCCACACCGGGGAGAAGCCATTCAAATGCCCTGAATGTGACTTTCGCTGCAATGTGCTGGGTAACCTGAACAGGCATAAGACAATCCACAGCCGACAAAGACTGCACCCTTGCGTGCACTGTGGGAAAAGCTTCTGGTTGAATCCTAAGCTTGCGACCCATTTAAAATTCAGTGGCAAGAAGAAGGCTTATGTCTGCCCTAGTTGTGAGCAAGCCTCTGTGCACACGAACCTTCTCAAGCCAAATAGGAAGTTCTGATGTGATCCAGAAGCTGAATCCCAGTGTCAAGTTCCTCATGGTGAGAAACCACATCGTTCTTCAGGCCAGCATACGTCTCTTGCATCAGGGGCACATTCCAGCACCTTATCTCTTCACACTCAAGGTTGGGAATGATATTCAAGCACTCTCTCTTGGCTACCTTTCCCCAAAATGAAGCCTTACAGGAAGCCCTAACAGACACCTTAATTCTGTAGGGCCTCACCTCTTTGCCTTTATCTCAAGAACATTCTTCTCACGTTGGGTCAGAAGATTGCTGGTATCACCCCTTCTTGCATTTCTCCAGGAATCTGGGCGAAGCTGCCATAGAGACACTCCTCTTTGATGAAAGTAAAGGCAGTTGGACCAGGTGCTATGGCAAGATGATCAAGATATTGCCCTTGGAACTTGAGTTGGAGGAGAAAAGAGAAGAATGAGCTACTTTGTCTTCCATGCGTTTTTCATCACCTCTAACAAATGCATGAGTATCAGTCTAGGTTTGTGGTTTTCCCACAAGGAGATATGTGGCACTGATTATTTTCTTAGCTTTTTAGTGGTTTCTGTAATATAGTAACTAGTAAGAATAGGGTCTGCAACGAAAACCCCCGAAACTGAAACATCCTTTGGGGGAAGAGAATTTCCTCAGTTTTATTCAACAAAGTAGTACAACCAAAAGGAAGGCTGAATTCTTATCTCCTCACCTTTGTCAAGTTTCTCAGATCTAAATAGACCTCTTGCCTAAGTCTGCTCTAATCCCCATTTCTGGTAGAGGGGAATGGTGTAAAGGTGTAGGAAGGCAAAGTTTTCTGCTGCAAGGCCCTACAGAATTAAAAAATCTCAGGGAATTTAGTCTCAAATTGCGTCCATTTTGGCGCTCATGTAATGGCCAAGATGAGATTTTTTTTTTTTTTTTTTTTGCCCTCTTCTGATGGGCAGTACTTAGGGTGGTATTTATGTATTCTGAAGCATGCAGTAGATTTTCTGTATCCAGGAGCAGCCACTCAAAATTGTGTCTTTTGGGAGGGAGGCTGAGAGCATCTATACATTTTGAACAGTGATATTGAAATGAGATCCCTTATTTCCTCCTATGTTGGCCATAACATTTTGAGTCTGTTTTGCAACTTGAATTTTAGCTCAGGGAGGGTGGTGGTGCCTTGGAGTTGCTGCTTTCAGTTCAAGACTGACCCAAATGTTCTCCTGAAAATCCAATAAATCCAATTATTGGTGTTTCTCCTTGTAGATAATAAGGTCTGTAGAAGACATTATTTGAAGTACCTTCCAGTTCTCACTTATTTTTACTATGCTGATTTTATCGCATCTCCACCCCTCCTCTGAATTCCTATCTTTCAAAGTTAAGTAACAGCCACAACATGAATGAAGCCTGTTTAGTTTACCTTTTATTAATCATGTTTAATCCAAATTTGGTTCCAGTCACCTTGGGCTTACAGACTTGCATCCTTTTCTCATCCTCTGATTTCTATTTTTCACTCATATATATGTCTTTTAAAATAAAAATAAAATAAAATAAAACGATACATATTGTTTCAGGTATCATCCTGAGGTTTTCTTCCTTCCAATAAATTGTGGATTCCTTCTGACGGGATGTAATTTCTTGGTGTGATGGAAATCCTTTTTATATAATACATGCACACTGTAAACACACTAGTGTCTTCGCCCAAATTTCTTTCTTGCTTCTTCACACACAGGTTTATTTCATAGGTTCGTTTGACATTCTGGCTTGAAAGGTTCACAGCATGGATGTTAGGAGGAGACCCAGTTGCTAGAAGACTACTACTCTAGTATCTGTAAGCTTCTCTTCTCCCAGAAGTGTGAAGAAGACCCACCACAAATGCAAAGCAAAAGATCTCTTGCAACTTCTCTCATAGCACTTTTGAGTTAGTTTCCCTTTTCAGCCATTTGAATAACAGATTGAATTCATATATCAAACAAATGGTGGTACCTCGAAGAAGCCATAATGCCTGGCGTGTGCTTAAAGTTAAGCCATAAACAATGGTTGTCCACCACAATGACAAGGTTTAAAGAGCAAGGACTTCATGTGATGCGCAAAAGGTTAATTATAATTGATTCAATAAGCTATAGTTAAGCATCAGGGTAAGTTTAGCGTTTCTCCATATATGTTCATATGCGGGTTTGGGGATTTGCTTTATAAATGGGGCCTGCTTGATTTTGGCTTGAGTTAGACCAGTTATTGCAATATGTGAACCCAATCATAGTTTGATTAAAGGGTCCACTTTTGTTTTTTCATATAATTGTCTTCCACCAGACTAGGCTTCTGTTTTGATTAAGGAAACTGTCCTTTGTTTTACAGAGCAAGAAATATGGTGACCATTGGGTACAAAAAGCAGGCTGTAGGCTTTTGAGATACAGGTATCTCTTTTGGTCAGGTAGGTCAAAGAATCATGGAGTTGGAAGTAAGAGGTCATCAAGCCCAACCCCCTGCCCTGGCTGAGGAATTCTGGGAGTTGAAGTCTAAACATTTTTTTAAAGTAATTTTTATTAAACAGGTTTTCAACAGAGTAAAAGCAGTACAAATTTTAAGTTGAAAGTAAGAATAAAGAAAAGTAAGTGAAGAAATAAAGAAGTAGAAAAGAAAGAAAAAAGTTACAAAGTGGTTTCCGATCTTCTTAATAGCAGTTATAAATGCATTTATATTTTACCCTCTCTCTCTGAGGTTACATCATAATTTCCTTCTTTCTAATAATAATCTACCCTTTCTAATAATCAAATCCAAAAATCACAAGTTTGTTTTTTTCTTTTTTCGGCAAAAAGTCCATAAGGAGTTTCCAGTCACTAATAAATGTAGCAGTTAATCTTTCTCTAAGCAGGCAAGTTAATTTTGCCATCTATGTTAGTTCCATCTTCACCAACCGTTCCTCCATTGTGGGTATTTCAGAGTCTTTCCATTTTTGTGCATATAACAGTCTTGCAGCAGTGATCATAAATAAGAATACACTCCGGTAGCTCTTTTCTAATTGTCTGTTAATCCTGGCAAAAAAAGTTCTGATTTCAGTTGAACGTCAATTTTTAAAATTCTTTGTATCATTCCTTGTATTTGAAGCCAACATTTTCCAGCTTTTTTACAAGTCTACCAGGCATGATAAAATGACCCTTTATGTAGTCCACATTTCCAACATAAATTTGAAGTACCTTTATACATCTAGACAATTTTTCTGGAGTCATATACCAGTGGTACATCATTTTATAAAAATTCCTTTTTAAGTTATAACAGTGTGAATTTCAGTCCTTTTAACCACATATTTTCCCACTGTTCCATCAATATGTCCAACGTTCTTAGCCCATTTTATCATACACTGATTTCTTCCATTTCAA
The DNA here is from genome assembly GCF_059951505.1 of Python bivittatus. Classification (NCBI taxonomy): domain Eukaryota; kingdom Metazoa; phylum Chordata; class Lepidosauria; order Squamata; family Pythonidae; genus Python; species Python bivittatus. The sequence continues at coordinate 86,870,034 of NW_028277035.1, forward strand.
ATTTCAATAAAAGTTGATACATTTTAGTGATTACATGTTCATCACTTGTACATAGTTCAATTTCAAGTTCTGTCTTCTGCTGCTCAGTTCCAAATGTCCTATTATCTACCTTAAAGCTTTCTCTTGACTGAAATCCACACATTTTAAAGCGACTGAGGATGATAAACACTGCCTTAGATCAATGATTTGTATGTAGCTCATTGCCTCCTAGTCACTCAACAATGTCTTGTTTCAAGGTTATTCAGTTTCCTTTTTCCATATTTGTTTATGAAATTTTATACAGGCAGTTCCTAATACATACTCTTTGGGCGGGCCACAAGACAAATTCATATCAAGAGGATGAGTTCCTGATTAGAATATAGAATTTATCAAGGAATATACAGTAATAAAGGTGGTTGTGTAGGCATTCACCTAGGCTTCATAAGATGAGCAATTAGCTAATGAGATTATCTTTCCATTGTTTCTCAGATAAACTGAACTCTGGGATAAACATGACAAGATCAGCTAGAACATTTCCAGCCTTCCTCGGCCTTTTTTGATGCTCTCAATTTGCTTCCAAAAAGTACAGCTGCAGGGAGCAGTCTTGGGACAGGATGTAGTTACGTTAAAGAGCTGCAGACAGAAGATGGATTTGCACTGCTGAGGGGCTTCAAAACACCTTTTCAAAATTACTTCCAGAGGGCTGTATAGTCCACATGTACAGATTCAATGCATCTGGATGGTTCCAGATTAGAAAAGGCTGCTCTATTTCCCTTGTTGCCCAGCTGCTAAGCCCCTCTGTTCTTTCCTCCAGTTGCAAATTACTGTAGACTTTCTGTTCATTTTCCCATTACCTTAATCTTCAATATTCTAAGCAGTTCCCCCATGCATAAATCCCAACCACCAGAGTCCCTTACATCTGTCCCTGATTAGCAGGCTACACATTTCATTAACTTCTCTGTGACCGGCAATTAGCACACTCAAGCATCAGAGGGCATATACACTAATAAAATGCAGCCCTACATTAATACAATCCAGTTCATTTCCAAATTAAACATGGCATTGATGTTGTGTTTTCTTCATCAGGAAAACAGAAAAATGTACTGGGAATATCTGGATATAAACAAGACAAAAATCATAATTTTTTTTTTAAAAAACCTACATAGTTCTATAGTGTGGTCACTGTTACTCTATTAAATCTTGAAATATGTACAGTAGATGAAGTTTGGATATGTTGTCATGGTGTCATTTCATGATAACCATGAAGATTGCTTTCAATGAAGGTTTTGTAAGGGAAAAGCTGTGTGAATCTGTGATAGCCCAAAATCAGGAGTCTGGGAGCACCTTTTCAGACTAACCAATGTTATGAAAAGGTGTCAATTTATGTGAGGTACAGAGACAAATCATGCTTGAAGCGTATGCCTTTTCATAACAGTAGTTAGTCTGAAAAGGTGCTCCCAGACTCCTTATAGAAGAGTGTCATACATACTGTATTTTAAACGGATACCAGATTTTATCAATTCTTTGTTTGCATCCAATTAATTTTTCACATTTTGTAATCCTTCCTTCCTTCCTTCCTTCCTTCCTTCCTTCCTTCCTTCCTTCCTTCCTTCCTTCCTTCCTTCCTTCTTACTTTTCCAATTTTCTTTTAAATTTCTGCTTTAGTGAAGAAATGGCTTTGTTTCTAAACCAATGTTGCTCAACCTCAGCAATTTTAAGATGCGTGGACTTCAGCTCCCAGAATTCCCCAGCCAGCATCTACAGTTAATATCCTTAGATTGCTCAATCCCATATTCTGGATTGACGCATGACACACTGAATTATCAACTAATCCCATGGTCTGATGTGTGCCATACTCAATGGTAAAATGTGGTGGGCTATTTTGGTGCAGTGTGTCATGCAAACAGAGCCATAGAACATTAAAATAAACCTGCAGATCAAGTTCTATGTTGTGTTCACATCTCTTGCTTAAACCATAAGTCAGGCTTTGCAAATCACATGGGTAAGTTTAAAACCAATACGTAACATGATCTCTTGATGTGTTATGTGAACCAGGCTATCAGGCTAAGCCTTAATGTAGTTGGCTCCCCTTGTCTGAATACAGCCCCATCCCAACTATATACAGTATAGTAGAATTACTTATGCTATGGTGTTAGTCTATTCAGAACCTAATATGGTAATTGTCTTTTTTTTAAATAATAGTAATAAATACAGCAGTATTCTTCCGTGCAAGTTTGTCCTTTGAATTCAATGAGACTTTAAAAAAACCTTTAATTCTATCATTGCACGTAAACCTTGTATTCAGATGCCTGAATTAATATGTAAATTAGCTAACAATATTATATATCTACCATGTCTATTTCTAAACACTGGAACTTAAGCTGAAACCTCAGAAACACACACATACACACACCAGATAGATAGATAGATAGATAGATAGATAGATAGATAGATAGATAGATAGATAGATAGATAGACACACATACACACACCAGATAGATAGATAGATAGATAGATAGACACACATACACACACCAGATAGATAGATAGATAGATAGATAGATAGATAGATAGATAGATAGATAGATAGATAAGAGAGAGAGAGAGAGAGAGAATCAGCTTTTCAAATGCACTGATTGCTTTTTCTTCCTGGGACCCTGCATTCTCTTAGGAGAAGTAGACAAAAGAACTGTATTCCGTTTGCCCTTCCTGGCTGTATAGCATTGTATTTCAGATGGTATGGCTGAGAATCTTTTCAGCCTCCTTTTGTCATTCGAGGGAGCCTTGCAGCCTGGATGGCTGAGAATGACTTTCCTTGAGCTTTCCCCTCAGGCTCTCACAGAGCTTATTTCCTAGTCATTCTTTTTATCAGGAGGGACCACTTAACCCCGAGCCCTAGACAGCAGACAGACTGAAATGGACCTCACTCATCAGAACAGTTTAGGGAAGAATAAAAGTAGTTGATGAAACTTGGCCCTCGAAGACAAATCTCCACAGGGTGTGTGTGTGTGTGTGTGTGTGTGTGTGTGTGTGTGTTATCACTTTGAATAAATTAGCAGCTTTAAATTGGTCAGTAACCAGATCAGACAGTTCATTAAATAAGATCTCCTTCAGGTCAGGGACTTCATGGATACAGCTGTGCCGTTTTCTTGGCCACAAGACAAAAGGACGCTGGTTTGCCCTTGTCTTTTTCCAGAATGTTTTTTGCAATGTCCCACTCTAGTCTACTGCCCTGAAGTTTCCTGGATGAATCTCATTCAGCCCGGCTGAGATTCCAAGTGTAGACAATGTCAGCAGATACTGCCACCTGTTGAACCCTCTCTGGATCACAGGGACTGAATTGAAAGTCCCTCTCTGGATCACAGGAACTTCTGAAAGCTCACCCAGGCAAACCCTCTCCATGTAGAAACTAGGCCTAAGTTGCCAGCCAACGACCAGTGTAATGGCCTAAGTCTTCTTGTTTTCAGCCAGAGAGATGCTTGCTTCAGCCATTCGTAAATGGGAGGCTGACCTAAGAACATTCAAGGAGTTTTTAATCTATGGAGAAGCTTTGGTGTTTTATAAGATCTGAGCTTCATTTTTAGGAGATTTAATACTTTTTCTCCTGGGTTAAACAGAGATTAAGGGTTCATGACACTATAGACATTAATCAGCACCAATTTCTCTCTCTCTCTCTCTCTAATCTATCCATCCACCCACCTATCATATTTATATAGCCGCCCATCTCACACAAGTTGAATCTGGGCGGCGTAATTGCCCATGTCCCACCCACATCGAATTTGTGAAGGACCATGTCTGTATAATGATCATTACACCTCTTATCTCAGAAGTGACCGCCTTGTCAGGCCTGTGCTGAGCAGGATTGGATGTGAGACCACCAGGAGATACCAGGGCTCCAGGTGAATCTGGGAAGTTGAAAAAAACCTTCCAGAATGAGACAACGGCAAGCCACTTCCATATTGTTGCCAACTAAACGTGGACCTAGTGTGACGTCACCGGGAGCTGAACATGACTCGATAGGGATGTCACTTTATGCAACTCGTAACCTTTCATTTCGTCACCTCAAACATCATTCTCCTGGCTCTGTGGTATTTGTGGGTATGTATACCCACATATGCAGGCAAACACACACACACACACACACACACACACACACCTCTCAAACTAATACTCTACATGTCTATTGATACAGAGCAATGTTTTTCAACCTTGGCAACTTTAAGATGGGTGGACTTGAACTCCCAGGCTGGAGCTCCCAGGAAGCAGGCTGGCTGGGGAATTCTGGGAGCTCAAGTCCACCCATCTTAAAGTTGCCAAGGTTGAGAAACAGTGATATAGACTCTAGTCTGCAATAGCTCATGCCATAATGCAATTGTTGCTTTTAAAGCGCTCCCAGCTTCTTTGCTATAAAGGAAGATTAGGCCAAGATCATTATCTGTTGGATGGCATCTTAGTCATCCATTTTTCCATTCTGGCAATGTGGTCTAGCCCAGGCTGGAGACAAGCTAGCTGAACGTGGATCTGAACCCTGGTGTTTCAATACTGGGTTGGTTATTTTAACCCCCTTTCTCTAAACTTTTCTACGCATCTGAAATTTTGAAAAAGTGTCGTAAGTGCTATTACAAAACAAGCTGGGACGACCATCACAAAATAATGGATGGGATCTCCTCCTTGTTGTCTATGTGTAAATCTCCCTCTCCTTCCGTAGTTACTTCTGCTCTCAGTCTGCTTTTCTCTACTCCCTTTCCCCTTTTCCTCTCTCTTGCTAGCTGCTCTGTAGCATTCATCGGCTGTATTCCCCCCCCCCCCCCGCTAAACTGAGCCAGTTAAAGATTTAGCAGCTGCATTGCACCATATACGAATCTTAGTTCATGTGAGCCTCGGTTAGGATGTTTGTGGCCTATTGTGTTGCAGAAATCTGTTTCGTGAGCTTAAATTCAATGTATTGTGTGAATCCAGACAACAGGTTAATTTAGCATTTGGGTTCAGGGTGTTCTGTGAAAAGAGCCATCTGTCTCATTTGATATTGCAGGGGTGATTCTGTATTTCCTTTTGCCCTCACCCCCAGGCTTCCCTGCGTCCCCTTCTCCCACCTACCCCACCACGCAACAGATCACTGCTCCCCCCCAGCTTTTAGGGCTGGCTGCCAAGGGGCCGTGCTTTGGCTTGTAGCCGGACTGCCCACCCCCCATCTTTCCCCTGAGGTGCATTTGGGATGGGCAAGGGGAGGAGGAGGAGGACCCCCAGCTTACCAGTAGCCAAAGGCAAATAGTAATAACAAGAAAGCACATTGAACAGTGAATATATACACACACATTTGGACTCCAGGTGTAAGTGACATGGGGTATGGGCCTCGCAGCAGGGGCATCCACAGCCACAACTGGGTGATTGAAGCCTCACCGTTTTGACATGAGCACATGAAAAAGGGGTGAGGCTTTGATCACATGGACGTGGCTGCCATCTTGACTTTTTTGACTCCTCCCCCTTGCAGACAACCCTGCCAGGCCGCCAGACAGTATTGCTGGCACTTCGGTGCCCCACCGACCCCACATATTATAGCTCCAGACGAGTAAGTGAAAATATGAGGCATTCTTTTTTCATCCATCCTGCCTGCCTTGTGCCCTCCTGCAGCGTCTCACTAATTCTCTCCTTGGCCGCTAAAATGCCAGCTCTTCAGTTCTCAGGTAATCCTTTTTTACTGTTGTCATCAATGGGAATAGCAGAGGTGTTGACCATCTTGGAATGAGACAGGGACAAAGTTACGGCAGAGGACGGGTGCGTTTTCCAACAGACCCCAGATTTATGCAGGTCTCCAAGGTTCTCTGGACGTCGGCTTTTAATGGGAGCTTGCATGAAGCCAAGACCGCTAGACATTTGATGTGGATTTCCTGGGATTTAACATTTGGTGGGGTGCATTTTTAAAATAGGAAGCTGCTCCCGATTTGATGGCCTTTTGGTCTGATCGTGAGTTGGTTTTTCCTCTGGAAGGAAACACAAGAAACACAACCTGGGTGGGTTGAATGGCCTGGATCGTTTTATTCTCTGTGATTCCTACAGGCAAGAGAAATAGATGAGTGTGGCCTGTATTTTTTGTAGCTTCCTTTTCTCCAGATGGTCTTTTAGTTTTTCCCAGTCATTTCTGAACATTTGTTTTTCTCAGAAGCCATTATCTGGAACTAATATGAAATTTACCTTAGTGTTACTAAGTGGTTCTTATTACTCACCCTGTCATCCTGAGTGGATCTCCCTTCTTGTCAATTTCAGTTTGCATTGGGAAACCCTTAGGTTGAACTACAATGCACATTTCTTGCTTGCTTCAATTTTCTGCAAAAAATCACTTGCCATAAAAATAACATGGTAGTGTCTGGTAATCAGCAGCCTTGATTTTTGGGGAGCAAAGAGAGCACCTTTATGGGATGGGGCAGGCAGAAGATTAAGGTTTTGGCATCTCCAAGTAAAGCCTGGAGAATTCTGCCTGAAACCCTGAAGAAGTGCTACAGGTTGGTGTCCCCACCTCGTAGTTAAGTGGACTTACTGACCTGATTTGGAATAAGCCAACATCTTGGCTTCCTATTAAATGCTGCCTGCTGCTTCTGCAGGCCAGACGGTTGGGTAGGTGAGTAAATTTATGCCCATGCTGGCTGAGGATCATGGAACTACAATGAAACAATGCTCGTGAGCACTTGTTTAGAAAAAGCTGGTATCTGCTGACTGTTCTCCAGGACAGGAGACAGGGTATCTGGAGACGCCGGGGAGCAAACGTGAAATCTTTGGTACGCCAAGCATCTCTGAACTTTTGAGCTACAGGCCTTCTTCATGATTGCAAAAATCTATTTGGCTTGAAAAGACAGCGCTCTATAAGACGGCTACAGAATCCATGGCAGAGTCTCTCTCGTTGAGGGAGCGTAGTCTTCAGAGCTGTGCCATCTGTTTCCTGGACTTACAGACTGCATGGGGTCCCCAGCCATGCTCACATTGGGCAAATTATTTGAGGGGAGGAATGAAAGAGTACAGTTGAGCTACAGCTATCTTTTAGCTGTAACTGGCCTTATCAAGAGTATTGACAAGGCAAACTTAGATGTCTGGACAACTATGGCTGTACAAAACTGCTTGGGTATTCTATGATTTTACATTGGGTCGCTCCAGTTTGTCAACCCACAATTGTAATCTTGAAGCATCTCCACGGAAGCTATATAAGTCAGACAAACAAACAAACAAACTCTAAGAGAACTGCACAGTGACGAGCATTCCCAAAGCAAAGCAATTATTTAATATCAGCATAATTATATACCCCCCACCCCACCCATCCATAATGGGCAGGGATGAGGGTGAGCTCACTGCAGAGAGGGTAGATGTCCTGTGAACCGACTGTCACCACCGCGAAGATGGATTCTGCTCCAGCCTTTCTCCTCCGGCCATATTTGGAGGCATGACTGACCATAGCTCGGGAATGGCTTGGGAACAGGGAGAGAGAGCAGCTCATCCCCACCAATTCCTTTGCTACAAGCCAACTATCTGAGAGGGCTTCCACTTCTACAGCTTCGCCTGCACAATCTTCAAGAGGGAAATAAGGCCATAACAAGAAGACACAGAGCAAGCTCAGCAAGGAATTACTTGCCAATCAATGTTTTCAATGTGTTAGCGAGTTCCTTTTTATCCCCTTCCAGCCCACCTATTCTCTCATCTTCATCTCTCCTTTCAGTTCTGGGTTTGATAACATTAACATGATTTCATAGCGTGTAATATCTCCAGTATTTTACCCAAGGAACACATCTCACAGGCAGAAAAAAACTGCGTCCCAATTTCTGAAATTGGTACCCCTGGGAATCATCCTCTTCCTCTCCCGTAAAGAAAATACCAAGAATGACATCTCTGGGGGCAGCATGAGAGATCCCGAAGTTAAGAAACTGTACGGTCATTTGCAGAGGGCACCTCTCTCTCTTGCCCAAAGCTCTGTCAAAGTTGAGAGAAAGATACTTACGAGAGGCGTTTGTCTTCCAGACTCTTTCCAAAGCATACAAATATTTTGTTTCATGTTGAAAGGACCCCACGTCTTCTAGATCCAGAAGCAAGGGTTCTCAGGGTAGAGCAGTGTTTCTCATCTTTGGCAACATTAAGATGGGTGGACTTCAACTCCCAGAATTCCCCAGCCAGCCATGCTCTCTGGAGAATTTTGGGAGTTGAAGTCCACCCATCTTAAAGTTGCCAAGGTTGAGAAACACTGCTCTGGAGTCCAGGACAGAAATACATAGCTTAGTAAAACAGGAACAGATTTCTCTTCTCTTTTCTCAGCACTGCTGCTTCCAGGTTCTAACCTAAAAACTGTCTTCTTTAAGAGGAGCCCTTCCTATGATTGAAAAGCAAGCAAAAGCAACATTTTTTTCCAGGCTAGTCACTTTGGGGGCCTAGTAACAGAAGTAAGAAATCAAAACAACTCCATGACCACCACCACCGTTCCTGGAGAATGAAGAGGAAGCAGAGAGAGACTGAGTGACTGCAGATTTTAAACAGTGTAGGAGAGCAGTGTTAGTCTATGGCCATGTTGCTCAACCACAACCACTTTAAGATGTGTGGACTTCAACTCCCAGAATCCCCCTTCTGGGAGTTGAAGTCCACACACTTTAAAGTTACTGAGGCTGAGAAACACTGGTCTATGGTAGTCAAAAATCAGGTGGAGACTGGTAGCGCCTTTTCTGACTGACAGATTTTATTAAAAGGCACAATCTTGTTTGTTTGGGTTTAACCACACCAGACATTTGAGAAGGTGAGGCAGAGCTCACGCAAGCCTCTGCCTTTGAATAAAATGTGTTTTAGTCAGAAAAGGTGCTACCAGACTCTGCCTGATTTTGGGCATCCTTTTTCCCCAACCCCAACACGGGAATTAAATTCTGTGGTGAAAGAATGTATAAAAGGCAAGGCAAGCCTCTTTGAGCAAGACTTATGCTCTGTTATTTTAAAAAGCATGCACACTTTGTCTATTTCCGTGAAAAAAAATCAGCAATGGAACCAAGGATATGGCCTCAGAATGAGCGAGCCCTGTTGCCTTTCCTTAAACTTGTAAACTTCACAGCTGCACTAGTCATAGTCCACGAGCTCAGATGACTTTCAAAGGGGGCCACATGAAAATCTGGAGGATAGGAAAACAAAATAGAAAGCCTAAATTCCATATTGTCATATCCCTGTATTTATTTCTTCAAAATATTTATATTCTGCCTATTCCTTCCAGAGTCCAAATTTCTACTTCAAGTATGGCTCCTAACACAATATCATCAATTTGGGGCAGGGAGGAATATCTGCAGATTTTTGGGGAAACCAAAGCATTGCAAAATAAATCTTTATGTAAGAAAAGTGTAAAGTTTTTTTTGGGGGGGGGAAGGTGAATAGGGTAAAGAACAGTCCATCAGGAGACAACTGGGTCAGTAGCCATGGGACGCTGGCTGGGTGTTGGGAGAAGAAAAAATAGAAACCCATCAGGAAGGCAGAACTCTAGTAAAGGAATAGTAAGTTGATTGGCCACTAAACATGAGTGTGTGCGTCATAGTGCATGTTTTCTTGTAGATCCTACTGCATCTGTAAACTGATTGCAGAACTGTGGTGCTGCGGAAATTCTTTGCTTTTGGGTTCTGCCGATCAGACTTCCCCGAGGCCGTCGGAGAGCTCCTGCAGAAACAAGAGGCTAGCCTCATGGATCTCCTCCTGATGGGATGGACAATTATTCAGTAGCAGAATACACATTCCGCCCGCAGAGGGATCTTCGGGTAAAGCAATCAGATAGCAAACTATGGGGAATAAATATTATCTTGCCCGAGACCTGCTTTTAGTCAATGGGCTAATTGGGGAAAAAGTCCTGACTTAGGAAAAAGCAGCTTATTATATATGATGTTAGGAACTAGCCCTTTCCTCTTTACCACCTGCCCCCCCCCCAAAAAAAGCCCTTGCCTTTTTGAGCTTTCTCACTGGACATCTGGCTTGTGCATCAAACAATATTTCTCAAAAGCCTCTAGGTATGTTTTCTCCATTTTCCATATTTTACTAATTTCTTTTAAGAGTTCATCCATTACCAAAAACAAAGAAGTGATGAAACAAGGCATAGGCTTCCTTTAAGAAAAAAAAAAAACCTTACTACAAACAAAAATGATTTCAGATGAACTTCCACGCTCCCACACATCTCCTACAACTAGATATCTCGCTACAGGCTGGACTACTCACTTTCCCCCTGTGAAGATGATTTGCATCAACAGACATACAGATCTGCTCTGACCCCAGTACCCATGGCTCACAGCTTCTGTTCCATTCAGCAGCTGGAGTTCATGTGAACTAGTTCATCCAGGAGTGTGCTGATCGCCTACCCAGAGCTCTCACTGTTGGCTGGGTTTGTCTCCTGTGAGTGCTTGGATACTGGCACCATCTGTAATGGACTGCAAGGCAGAACATGTAGAACCACAACAATGGCATATCCTCTGTAGATGTGAAGGTGGGGTATGGGCTTGACAGGAGCAGTTACTGGAATAACAGTAACAAGGCAAGAAAGGAATCTTGGCACGAAGACTGTTCACAACAAAACCATCTTGGTTTTTTGGTTTTCTACCATAAAAATCCATTTTGCATCTCCAAACTCTAGGATCAAAAGCATCCCAGTGCCTGGAGATTTAAGAAAGACAAGAGTACAAGAGGTGAGGGACCAGCGAGCTTCTCTCTGGGGAACAGGGAACTCCAGGCTAGGATTAGGGTCCTTCAGCAGTCTGCTCCAGAATAGATCAACTGAGTTGGAACAGGCTCTGAGGTAGTGTCTGTTTCCTCATCTCCCCAGAAATAGGTGATTAAGTTGTCAGAATCCAGAATGGTGGCAGGCATACTGTTCGCTTTAACAGGGTTAAAGGGCACCCCAGGGTGTGCTTTATGGTGGTGCCTGGCCAGGTGGCTCCGTTGAACGTAGCCCTTTTCACAGTGGGAACACATGTAGGGCCTCTCTGCCTGGTGGAGCATCTGGTGCCGGGTCAGCGTTGACTTGACGGCAAAGCTTTTCCCACAGATTTCACAGTGGTAGGGCTTGTCCACCATGTGGATTCTCTCGTGCCGGTAAAGCTTTGACATCGAACAGAACCCTTCCCCACAGACCACACACTTATAAGGCCTCTCCACCCCGTGTGTTCGCAAGTGCCTATTGAGACTCCCACTGTGAGTAAAGGTCTCTCCACAAACTGGGCACACGAAGGACTTCTCCTCCGCTGGAGGCATCGGATAAGTGAAGGGGACAGGGCACGGGTACGAGAAGGTGTCCTCCCACAAGTCACTTTTATAAAGGCTTTCCTCCCTGTGGCTTCTCTGGTGCCTGGTGACGCTTGTGCTACGGGTGAAGCTTTGCCCACAGTCAGGACACTTGTAGGGTTTCTCTCCCGTGTGGGTCATCTGATGAGTAAGAAGATTCAGATTCAGGCTGAAACTCCGCCCGCAGTACAGACACGAGTACGGCTTCTCCCCCGTGTGGGTCCGCCAGTGTCGTGTCAGGGTTGACTTCCTGTTGAAAACTCGCCCGCACTCCGTGCAAGGGTACATTCTCTCCCCTCCGTAGAACTGCTGTTGGAAAGATGCTTCAAAGACATCTCCAAAGCTGTCAATGGATGCATCCCAAACTTCTTTTGGATAGTCACCTTGATAAATCGCTGGTTTAAATGGGCTTTCCCAGACAGGATAGTCCTCTGGTCCCTGAGAAAGGCTTCTTTCCTCAGGATCATCAAAGATGGTAAAATGGAGTTCTACCTGATCTGAACTCTCTGGCTGAAGGGCTGCCCTTTTGGCACCTGCTTCCAGTCTGTCTTCGGCTGGGAGAGACTCTTTCTCCACACCTGACGGCTGGCCAGGTTTCTCGCTCCACTGAACACACCCATCCCACTGCTGCCCCGGGTAGCTCACCCCTGGCGACCCATCCCGTCCTATCTCACTTGCGCAGAGCTTGCCTTCGGAAATGCCCCCTTCGGATTCCTCCAGGATTGTAAAATGCAGCTCAACCTGCTGCTCCGAGCCTTGCTTAGGATACATTTCCACTCTTCTGTCCTGGGTTACCCTGTCAGGTTCTGGGAGCACCGTCTGTATTTCCGGTGAGGACCGTGACTGATCGGAATAAAGTAATTCATCGTCCAGTTCGGGCTGACAGGAGCTCTCAGGCTGTAGCTCTGCGTCAATCTCACAGTGCCAGAGCTTCCCCTGAGAAATACCCCCTTCCGATTCTTCCAATATGGTGAAATGCAGTTCGACTTGGGGTTCAAAGTCCTCCTCCTTCTCCTGCAAGGTCTTCCCTTTGGTGTCCTTCATTGTTCCATCACCTGCTGAGAAAAAACAAGAGTCCAGAAATGTCAGCCCTTTGAGGTAGTCCAGACCAGGAAACCAAAGTTATGGATGCTAATATGACTTTTATTATAAGGTTACAGTAACAGAATCTTACAAGTCTGAATGCGCCTCTCCCCTTCCTGCCTTTACGTTCAAGAGAACTAGGGAGGGTCAAATCTCAGACGCTTTCTCAAATTACATTCCTGCTTTGGACTCAGATTTCTCTTATCTGACCATTGTCTCGGTTGCAGCTCTTCTTCCTGTTCCTCAAGGTTATTCTCACATCCCATTACAAGAAATCACTCTGGCTCAGAGTCATAGGCACAACAGTCCCTTGAGAAACGTGTTCTTACTACTCTCCCAAGGCATACAAAGAGAGGCCTTATCCGTGCAGAAAGACCAAGATGATTGCCACTGAAACTTGGCAATCTTCTGGATGGTTTGAGATTCCCCTCTCAGAATTCCTGGCTATTGGCCATGCTGACTTGGAATTCTGGGATTGCAATCCCAATGTATCTGGAGGACCAACACTGCATATCATCTACCACATCACGCTCAGTACGTTAGCCTCCTATGCATCAACATATGAATTCATGCCTAAAGTACCACATTCTAAAAGGACTGCAGAATTCTCCAAACAAGGTTCTAGCCTGCTATTTGCTCCCCAGGAACCAAATATGCATCTCATGAAATATTGCGAATGATCGTTCTGGGGCATGTGTAATCTGGATTTCTGCTCCTCTAAATGATTTGAACCACGTGTGGCTCTTAACTAACCCAGTTGGTATGAATGGTAATTTAGTAATGCCAGATGACCTAGCATAAGCCAAATAGGGGAGAACAGAGACCTTGGGGTTCTAGGGTATCAGCTCAAATAAGGCAACTCTAAGCACCTATTAAATGAAAAAAATTAATGGAATTAATTAATGGAATTAATTAATGGAAGCCATTAATAGGTATCGCACATATCGGCTCTCTGGACAGACATAGTTATGGACATTTACTTGACAGTCTGCTGGAAGAATGTATGTTTATGACCAAGACAGCAAAACCAGCATCTTGAAGACAGCTAGGATCAAGGGAAAAAAGGCACAAACATCTCGCAAAGGGGACAGAGCTTTGCGTCTTTCCACTATTGATTAAAATGCCTGCCTCCCTCTCCAGTCAACTAGCACCTGAAGATAAATTGCCCAAGGGCGAGGGGGGGAAACAGTCCTATTCTAGGTCCATATTAATGGCCTTATTAGGCCAATCTCCCATGTTCAGGAGAGATCAGCTGGTTACCACATCACTTGCACGCTTTTGTTTTTCTTACTATGGTTTTCTCATTCTTCTGTTAACTAGCCTGAACTCAATCAAAGCCCCAGGAATTTCTCTTGAGAGTTGTTTTTATTATTTGTAATCCATTCCAAATGGTTCCAGAGTTTCTGCATCATTTATACAGGTAGCCCTCACTTACTGACCGCAATTGGGACTGGTAACTCCATCACTGAGCAATGTGGTCGTTCAGTGAAACATCACACGATTGTGCTGACTTATGACATCCGTTCCAGTTGTGGTCGTTAAGCAAACCACTGAGAGTTATTAAATGCAATGTCACGTGACCATGACTTGCGACTTCCTGATGACTTCCTGATTCCCCATTGACTTTGCTTGTTGGAAGCTGGCTGTGAAGGTTGCAAATGGCGATCACGTGACCATGGGATACTGCAATGGCTGCAACTTCAAGGACCAGTAGTAAATTTCCTTTTTCAGTGTTGTCATAACTTCAAATGGTCACTGAATGAACAGTTGGTAAGTGAGGACCACCTGTAATCCTACATCCCAGAATTTGGGCAGCTGTTTTGTTTTTGCTTGGTCAGGACTTTAATTTGCCTCCAAAATTAATCTGAACTTCAAACTCTTCAGAATCCCTTCTGTGCATATATTTTCTTAAGCCTCTTGTTGCCTCATTTGACGCAGACATGAGTGTATACACCAAGGACACCTCTCCCTCCAATAAAAAATCCCTGTTAATCCACAAATGTGACTTTTTGCATGTGGCTAAGTATGAATCGCTGGTTCAGATTGGCTAAAAAGGTCTTCAGTCAGGTACATGTTGATTAATCTTTTCTCCCTTGCAGTCATTCTCCACTCTTTGATTCTGTCCAGTTATTTTTATATAGTCTGAATCTAAAGAGATGTCCCACTTTAAAGCTCCCAATTTTAAATTCTACAAATTGATTGACAGACTGATTTCACACTTTTATATGGCCACCCAACTTAAGCAATGTGACGCTGGCAACAAAAATGAATAGTAACAACTATAACTGTACATCATTAAAATACACACACTAACAAATAATACATTAAAACACACACACACACACGTGCCAAAATATAAACTGGTAAACCAAACAAGATAATTCAACAACTAAAAGGGGACCTCACTCAACTGGAACCAAACATCTAGGGGAAAAAGCTAGGCTTGAATAGCTTTTCTAAAGGCAAGGAGAATGGGGGCTTGCCATACATGGGGGCCGGGGGGGGTCATTTATAACCAAAGCCAGAAACCAAAGAATATCCTGGACCCACTGAATTTTTCCAAATGCCTCTTATCACCTAGGCAGTGAGATGCCTTGTTCCTTTTCTTCTTGAGCAAAGTAACTCCAGCTGTTCATGCTCTATCCCCCCTCTCCCCCAAAGCCACCCCTTCCATTCCACGGTCTCATTTTCACTAGCACTCAACTTTCCCGTCTTCCCATTTTTAGTATTTTTTCTTGGTGTGGTCACTGTTAAATGTGAATTTCCCAGCCTTCATTCTTTCTCTCACTGTTACAAATGCCAGGTCATGCTCTAAGCCAGTGTTTCTCAACCTTAGCAACTTTGAGACGGGTGGACTTCAACTCCTAGAATTCCCCAGCCAGCCATGCTGGCTGGGGAATTCTGGGAATTGAAGTCCACCCGTCTTAAAGTTGCTAAGGTTGAGAAACACTGCTCTAAGTGGATCAAACTGCTTTTCTCTTTCCTAACATAAATCTTCGAAGCAACCCCTGGAAAATGTCCTTTGGTTCCACTGCCCTGACATATATATATACATACTGTATTAGTACGTATCTACATTTGAACAGCTGACGTGCTGAAACACAATGAAAATGAAGCTGATTTACCTTACTTTCTATCAGCTGCATCTTGGGTCCTAAAATGACCTCTCTAGCTCAAAAACAGCAAAAGATTAAGAAAAATGCAAAACAGGGCTTAGACTTCATCCTCTAGGGTTGGTTTATTATTTATTTATTTGTATGATTTATACAGCCGCCCATCTCACTCAAGGGACTCCAAGGAGCGAACAAGATTAAAACACACAAACCCACTCAAAATAGCCGCTCAGCACCCAAGGATCACCAGTGACCCCATTCACCATCGAGAGTAGCAGAGCCTCATCCATCCACTTGACGCAAATGCCCGGGGAAACCGCCAGGTCTTCGATGCCTCGTGAAAGGCTATGAGGAAGACACATTTATTTCATTAATATATCACCTTGGAGGAGCAGCATGTCTGTGATGGGTGTAGCCAAAACAACCCTACTTTCTCTCCTCCCTTTTCTTACGCCACTTGCGTAAGCATACATAGGATCCAGGGGCTGCCGTGCTTTCCTTCCTTATAAGGGGGTAAAAACTCCAGCCCTCACAGGGATTTATAGCCTGATCCTTCACGAATTTGGGCAAATCCCTTTGAGGCCTCCCAAAGGGATGGCCGTCACTTTATCTTACATTAGCAAATTCCAGTTTAATTAGATGCTCACTGCTCTGAATCTTCCATCATATAAATACACTGCATGAGTTCAGCTTCTAATATTATGAGAGAAGCGAAGACCCCCTATTTTTTCCTACTGTGTGTTATTTTTTTATATACACACAATTTCTTCCATGCATGGATTTGAGGGAGAGGGATAAGATATCACAGTGGAAATGTACACAATTAAGTGTAGAGCAGACATAAAGGTGAATGTTTCTGTCCAGCTTGCAACACAGAATTTGGTAGACTAGAATGAAAGACTGAAGATAGTAAATTAAGGACAGACGTCAGAAAGCGCTTCCTTGGACAACACATCAACATGGAATTTGCTTCCACAAGGTATGGTATTGGTTGTCAAAGATGACCTTAGCTACAGGAACTTGAAACCTCCATGTCAAAGTAGCGTATATCAGTTGCAGGAGATGGGAAACAAGGGAGGACTGACGTCTTCATTTGTGGGGAATTCCTGGAAGCAGCTGGCTGGCCACTCTTAGAAATGGGATGCTGGATAAAATGAGCCCCTAGTCTAATGCAGCGTTTCTCAACCGTGGCAACTTTAAGGTGTGTGGGAAGGGAATTCTGGGAGTTGAAGTCCACCCATCTTAAAGTTGGCAAGGTTGAGAAACACCGGTTTAATCTATGAAAGCCCTCCTTGTGCAGCCATTATGGATGATGGAAACTAGAAGAATGACACTCTTGAGTTTCCTTCAGAGGCTGATACAATCCATCCCTGCACAGAACAGGAGATGCCAACCCTTAACCTTACTACAAGCATGTATCAATCTTAAGTTTGATAAATGATTTGTTTTGGACACAGCATGCTAAGTTGTGAAACTCCTACCTACAAGAGCTTGACCAACATTTTGCAAAATTCAACGTACAGTGGCAACAGCTCTTAAGCAAGGTTCAGCTAAAGCATCCAGAATCAATGCCAACACCCAGGATTTCAGTTAGGAATGAAGTCAGGGATTTGGTACAAACAATCAGCCAGGGGTCAGGAAAAAGGGTGGCTAGGCCTCATTGACAGAGCACGTCTTCCTGCATGCAAAATTCTCAGGTTGCCTTCAGAGGTATGGAACTTCAACTCCCATTAACTTTTGCCTGCAACATTTGGTGAGAGTTGCATTATACACCTGTCAGTGTGGACAACCACAGGCTGAAAACACATCAGTATTATTCTGTAGAAAGTTCTGCCCCAGCTGCTGGAGAACCGTTGCTAGGTAAGGCAGGCATCACTAAACAAGACAGAGAAGCAACATGACCTAATATATGGCAGTTTCCTATTAGACTTAATGGAGTAAACAAAAACCAAGTATATTCTTGATAAGCAATATGGTGAATCAGGGCCCTAAACCATGTTTTAGCTTACATTATAGAATTTAACATTTTTGTTAAATGTGATCTACCAAGAGCGGGACAGTCTAAAGCTGGGCTTTAATTTTTCCAACTCATTCATTCTAGAGTGGTTTCATGGAGGTCTATGGGATTATGTAAAGGCAATATAGTAATGTTGAGAGCTAGATTTTCTCATGCTGACTTATAATATGTAAAATGGTGTAGTTGTCATGCGAAATGACTTCAGGTGCCTCAGCCTAAAACTTAACTCCCAAATTTGTGATCCTAATCCCACAGTACCATTGGCCAGGCAAGCAGTTTTGGACAGAACCCATTTTCTTTTATTAGCCATACATCTGATTCCACAACGACTGCCCATCTCATGCCAATCTCAAAGTCACCCACCCGCCCATTCAGAACTGGAATGCCTCATCCTGCATTGAAAAATAAGCATTGATTAAGCAACAGTTTCTCAAGACAGCACAACACCAGCATACTAATGACCTATTTTACATCACCGCACAAGACTTGATACATCTTCCAGGCAGTCCGTGGGGTTAATTACACAGAAGGTTCCAGACAATTCTTCCCCCCATGTCAACATTTATAATACTAGCCTTCCACATCCTGGAATCTTCCAGGTTGCTCAGCCTATAAAACATTGGCTGGGGATATCTGGAGGTAACCCAGTTAGAAAAGACGGCACTAAACTTCAGAAAGCATTAACTTTTAATGCTTTTTTCCATTACCCAGGGAACTGTTTTTCTTTTTGCAAAGAACAAACAGAATCAGGTACCTGCAGCAAGATTTTGCATATCTTAGACAGCGCCAGCCTGACTGTTATTAAGCACACACACAGGTAGGCGCACTTGGATTTTTTTAAAAAGCATTTATAATAACTTTGGCCGTCTAGCAAGATTAAACATTTAAGTACCTGTTTTATGTTTCACTTGTCTTGTGAAATATGTCTTGCTTGGATTATACCCCTTTACGTGACAAGTAAATCTGGTTCTCCTCTCAAACCTACTTTAGCATCCTCACTACCTTCTTCCCATTCAGAGAACGGGGTCCCATCAAGACTACATTCTGCACATCCCCTAAGAATGAGCTTACATGTTTGAGCGAGAGACAGGAACCTGATCATACCTCCTAAAGGGATCAAATAAACGCCTTTTCCTAGCTTGGACCCTACTTCTTATCAACCCTCAAAACTAACCCAACTGTTCGTGTTCTGTAGTTGCAGCCTCAAGATCATTAATCAATCTGATTAAATCAGTGTTGTCCAAACTTGGCCACTTTAAGATGAGTGGACTTCAACTCCCAGAATTCCCCAGCCACCCATGCTGGCTGGGGAATTCTGGGAGTTGAAGTCCACTCAAAGTGCCTAAGTTTGGACAACACTGGATTAAATGCACTGTGCAAACTCAGCCCCATCATCCTCTGCAGCTGCTGTTTGTAGCATCTATTTTTCTTCTCCAGGGATTGGAGTGGTGCAAAAACATAAGCCACCCCTCTCCAACCTGAGGTCCCTAGAGATGTGGGGCGGCAACCAGACCCAGGACTTCTGGGATTTAAAGGGCCAAAACACCTGGGCTGCCAAGCTGGGAGCGGGAGGGGGAATCAGATACAGGTGTGGCAGAACTGAACAAATTCTGAGTACAAATCAACAAATTGCTTCCCCCCCCCCCCCGCCTTACTCGGGAAAGCTTCTCCTGACCTACAGTGCCAGGGCAAGTGGGCAGCAGAAAGTCCCTCCCCGCTGACAACATCGCTTTTTCAGGGATGGACATCTGGGTGGCCATCCGAGGTTTCTCTCTCGTCTTTCCTGGAGGCCCTCCTTGAGTCTATTATTTTCCCAGAGAGACCCAGACTCTTCCCTCCAACCAGAAATTTGGCAGAGGGCGAAAGAAGGCGCTTCTGGCTCGTTGGAAAACACCATGGACGGGCAGGGGAGGGGAGCGCGGGGAGGAGGAAAGCCCGCTTTCTGCCCGGCCGAGGAAACCGCAGCTAGAAGCAGCTCCCACCGGACCCTTCCTCTCCTGGGGCGCGGGGCAGGGCAGGGCAGGGCAGGGCAGGGCAGGCCGTGCGCCCGGGAGCGCCCTCCGTGAACCGCCCGCTGCGGGCCCCATCTTCCTCCCGCGGGCTCGGCTACGGCGGGACGGGCGCCCTTCCCTTCTCCCTGCGCCCCCCGAGCGCATCTGGCTCGGCCAGGACGGAGGCGGCTGAATGGCCGCAGAGCCTGGGCGTAGCCCCTGTTGATCGTTTTGGCCGGAGAGGAGTTCCCACCTCGGTCCAGCAGAGAGAGAGAGAGAGACAGAGAGAGAGCAGCGAGCGGAGGCTGGAGGGCCGAGATCGCTCCGCTGGTCGCCGGCGCCGCGCGGTGCCGGCCGCGGGTCGGGAGGGAGGCGCAGCTGCCGCCGCGGCTCTCCAGGCGAGCTGACTCCCGCTGATCCGGATGCAGCAAGCGCCTGAGACAGGAAACTCATCCCGGCCGACGCAGGGCGGAGAGAGACGAGGAGAAAGCGCAGCCCCTCGCTCGGTGGAAGTCGCCGGAGCCCTCTGGTGGCAGCGGAGCACGGCCTGAGCCGGGCCGGGGGAGGAGGAGGAGGACGCTTTTCGGCGGAAAGCCTCCCGCACGCTTTACGCCAAGTCTCGCTCCCGGGGCAGCGCCCAGAGGCTTGGCTGCAGACGCGCAGCTCCCGACTGCTTGAGCACGTTATTGACTGTTTTTCCTTCAAGGAACTTCTTACAAGGCCCCCCAGAATAGACGGGAGAGGAAACCTAGTTAGCATCATGGACGGTAACAACAGGCATATCGCCTCCACGTGCATCAGACAGGGTAGTTAAGGACCGCATTATAAGGACTTCTGCAGTCACACCGAGGTGTGTTTAGGACCGCCACATCAGGCAAGGTGGTTACCATTCCTAACTTCAGTTTGTCCTAAAGAGTTCCACCTCCTTCCTCCAGATCTAGAGATGATGCACGTTTCACAATAATCCTGTGAGGCAGGCCAGGTAGAGATGGGATTTTGACAATCCACCGCCCAAACCATTATTACAATACACAGACACCCAAGCCATTACTTGCCCAAGATAAGTCTAAAGTACTCTTATAGTTATGATAGCCTTTCTAGACTTCTAATTTGTATAAAAATGAAATGTGCACCATGTGTAGGGTCTACTTTAACAATAAAAATGTTGGCAACACATTAAAAAGTCTGCATGAATAAGAACACATCTTCCTGGGGTTAAAAAGCTTGCAATGTAGAGATCAGACAAATCTCATTGGAAGGAAGCCCAAGAATTGCAAAGAAAGTCTATTGTTACATGGCATCTATCCTGCAAACAAGACACCTGGAAAAGGATTTTGCAGAAGACATTAAAACCTGGCTAGACAAGGCACTTTTTAAAGTCCAAATAAATGAAGCACTTGAGAGAACTAGCACCTTGAAATTGAGTAGGCAGCCACCAAAACACTTTCAAACTTGGGGCGAACTTTCAGCAGACATTTTCTGCCCCACTTAAAGCCTCTGAGTCCAGTTCAAAGGCAGCCCTGAGTAAATAGCATTGCATCCAAGCAACTGGACAATCCCTAAATGCGGGCACCTGTGGCTCTACTTCTACTGTGGAGATGCCTTCTTTGCCCAGGGGCATGTAATAGTTCTGTGTCTTCCACTTGAGAGGGTACAGATGACATGATCAGTGTTCATAACTTATTAGGGTGTCATATCTGCTGGTTTCAGTATGGCTAGGACTTCTGGTCACATGGCAGAGGCATGGAATTGTGTGTGAAAGGACTGGGCAGTGTCCTTCCAGACAAGGGCAGAAGGGGAAAAGCACCTGTTAAAGATCAGATGCAAGGCCGTGCATTCCCGATCCCCGTACTGTATTGTCTTGGGGCAGTCCAGAGCTCCCACGAGCCCTCAAGCAGAGATCAAGCAAGCCCAGGTTCCTACAGCTTCACAGTGATGAACGAGCTCTGCTCAACAAAATGCCACCAGATTCCCTGCCAGTGAAGAACATGTTGTGATTATTAGCAAAGCAAACAAATTCACCAAAGCTGCTTTTCAACAGCTCAATTCAAGCTCACAACTCTATGCCAAATACAGGTTTCCTTAAAATAACAATTCTAGGTCCACTTATTTCAAAGCAGAGCCACACAAGATGGCCGAAGAACACAGAACTACTTTGCTGGATCTGATCAAAAGTTCATCCAGGACATTTTCTCCTGCCGTTAGTTCTTGTTGCAATTAGCATTCAACGCATGCTGTCTCTGGAAAGAGAGGCCTCTGTGGGCCTTGACTGCGTGGCTTACTTTTGAATAAACACGTGGGGGATTGAACTGTGGGGGGCATTTGGTTTGGAGTAAAACTCCCTATCAGCCATGGTGGTGAAAGCAAAAACAATTATACAGCCAAGAGACCACCTCCTTTGCAGTAGCATAACCATGAAGATACTAACATAAATGTATAATTGGGCATTGTTCTTAGGGTTAATGTAAATAACTGATGGACCGTGTTCTTTCAACGTTTTGTCGGAATGCAATTCTCATCATTCTGCACATGTAGCTTCCATGCTAACAAAGAACGAAGACAGCCGAAAAGGAAGAGTGATGGGAAGTTCGCAGATTAAGGCAGTCTGGCATTTGACCATGATGTGGTCAAATCAGAAATGACCTGCTGGCTGGCCATGACAGTAAGGATGGTGACCAGGCACATCGGTGTCCTGGTTTGGGAAAAGCCCCCATGCTCTTCAGGTGAATTTTGATCAGGAGGGGAAGAGAAGGAAATTTCTCCCAGCAGTTCCTAGGAGCCTCAGAGCGAGACTACCCTGGGAGGACTACAGGAGACCGCCCTTGCCTTTGGTCAAAGCTGTCCTGTTGGGTGGGCCGCCTGGTGCTTCTGCTGCTCATGCCTCTTCAGATGGCTTTTCTGGCTGTAGCTTTTATCGCAGGAGAGGCACTTGAACAGCCTCTCCGCCTCGTGCAGCTTCCGGTGTTTGATGGCTGCTGACTTCACAGCAAACGTGGTGCCGCAGTTGGAACAGTGGTAGGGCATGGGCTGCCCAGCTTTGGGAGACGAGTTTTCTTTCTTGTGGAGCCTCTGATGCCGGGGGATGCTGGATCGGTGGAGGAAGCCTTTCCCACAATCAGGGCATTTAAAGGGCTTCTCCACTTTGCAGGCCTTTTCTTCAGAAACGGGGTTGAGGCTAAGGGGACTGAAGGGCCTCTCCCACTTGCCTGTTGCATTTACTTCTTTTCCCCCAAGACTGGCAATGCTGCACTTAAAAGGGTGGCTACAAGTGGGACATCTGAAGGTGGGGAGGTCTTTAGGGGAGACCTGCTGATGGGTGGCAGGGATGGGGTTGAGAAATTTCACTGCAGAATTGGAGCCCGTACAGGGGACCTCTCCAGCGCATCTTTCTTCATGAGCCTCAGAAGTTGGCAGCTTGTTAACATCTGCCTCAGCATTGGTCCTGGGGTGGCTTTTCTTCTCCAGGTGTGACCTCTCACTGGGACGCCCTTCCGTTGGGGAACTGTCTCCTGCAACTGCACTGAATCGGACAGCATCTTGAGGTTCATTCTGCTCACGCCCTGGGGGAATAACCCCGCTGCCATGTGGCTGGAGCGCAGCACAGGGGACTCTGGCAGGCAAAGACCCCCCCTGGGGCGGAATTGCTGTGCTGAAATCTTTAAGGGGCCCTTCTGCATTTGGGTGGCCTCTGGGCAGCTCAGGAAACAGGCTGGCATTTCTACCCGTCAGGAAGAACTCGCTGCTCCTTGTTGGTAGATTAGCTTCTCGGGAAAAATTATACTGCAGCCTCGCCAGGGGCATAACGTTTTCTGGCTCTTTTGTCTGTGCTGCCTCATCACCTGCTTGGATAACCAGAGATGGAGTCATGGTCAGTTTTGAAAATGAGCACACTTAGAGTTAAGCCTTTAGCCTAAATTAGTCTTGACTAACTTGGTGCTCTTCAGAAATATAGGACTGCCATTTCCATGCTGGCTAGGGAATTATGGGAATTGGTTCACTATTATCTGGAGGGCACCTGGTTGGGGGAAACTAGCATCAAATACAGGCAGCCGCTAAACAAGGACTGCCTTGTTTAGCAACCGCTCACAGTTATGACAGTGATGAAAAAGTAACTGCAACCAGTCCTCACATTTATGACCTTCACAGGCCTGTAAAGCAGAGAAAAGCTGAAGTAAGATTGTAAGCACAGCTGAAGTTTTACTTAGCGAGCACTTCACTAAATGACTGAGTTGCCGGTCCCAATTGGGGTTGCTAAACAAGGACTACCTGTATGCAAAAAGAGCGGACACAGCAGGGGAAGTTTAGAGGTCATGAACTGTTTTATCCAAGGTTTGCAGAATGACCATCCACAAAACAGAAGGTTTGTATCAGAGGTGGGGAATGTGTGGCTCTCCAAAACTGATGAACAACTTGCAACATTGCTCATCATGCTGGTCGATGCTGCTTGGAACTGCAATTCAGAAGTGTTTGGAGGACTCCAAATCCCCTACTTCTGATTTAGAGAACTGCTGGATTGTAAAGATGAAAGAAAATATACACTGGATGTAGAAGTGGAGGGAAGAAGTTGTTTTTGTCAACTTTCCCTCTAATTTTTGTGTAGCATGTAAAACTCCGTCCTAACTTAAACTACTCACTCCTTTTCCTGTATAAGATTAATTGGAAACCTGCTCTTGAAATGACAGCTTGAGTGTTAATTCTGAAGAGAAGAGTGGCCATGTAAATCAAATAAATAACATTAAATTTTTAAAAATTCTCCAAGGCAAACCTGGGCAGATCCTGCTATAAATTATCAATGATTTCTTCTAGCTACGAAGTTTTTAAAAAAATGCTGAACAATACAGCACTAGCAATAACAGCATTTATTAAAAATACTAACCATGTGAAGTGGGAACATGAATTCTGGGGATTGTATTCCTGATTCCCATGGAAAGCAATAGGATGGACAAGGCTGCACTCCATTGATTCACCTGACACTGTTAGCTGAGCTAATGTATGGAAGGGGGGAGGGGGGACTCCAGAAAATGGTTCATCAATCTAGTTAACTGACCCCAAGAGGGCCAGATTCAGCCCAAGATAGATCAGTCCTGCTTAGCTGTTATGCGAGCTGCTGACCATAAGAAACTCTAATCTGTTTAAAATGAAGGTAAAGTCCTAGAGACTTCTCAGACACTTCATTTCTATCCCAGTCTTGTTTTTTTTTTTTAAACCTCTCCCAATGAGGAGCAGGGTAAAGACTCCCCCATCCCTGCTGATATGGTTGTGATAATGTAATCCCATTTTTTTCCTTAGCACTGTTCATTCCAACTTTGGGTGGGGGGGAGAAAAAGCAACGGGCAGGAAGGGGCGATTTCCAGGCTTCTCTAACGTTGGTGGAAAACAGACCCCTCTGTCCCCAGGTGAGCTTTCCCGGCCCCTGGGAGTGTCTACTGGCTGAGAGAGAGAGGATGAAGCATTTGGGTTAATAGAAGGCCATGCCAGATACCTTTATGGAGGAGAGACAGACCTTTGTCTTTCTCCTGCTTTATATCCCTTCCTCAAGCAAAGAGTTCTTGGGGTAAGGAGATGGAAAATCCAGCCGTCTCCCACCACTCTTCCAAAGGAGCACAGTTCTGGCAGGGAAGGGTGCTTCTACGTTATAAGGGAGGTGGGCAACCTAAGGCCCAAAGCTGAATGAGGCTTTCATGCCCCTTTCTGGTGCTCCTGAGTCAACCTGACCACAGGTGCTGAAAACTGGTGCCATATTTTCCCATCAGTCTGCAATGTGAAACATGCAAAGAGTGTGGTGCTCATCCAAAAACAGGTGCAACAGTTTAAAAACAAAGGACTACAAAGAAAATCTAGTCCCTCCCAAAATGACTCAAGGGAGGGGAAAAAAGCCCATAATATCATGACCCACTTTGTATTGCTCTCTGGCCCACTATCCTTCTGCCCATCTAAAGGCTGTCTGGTCATTTGAAGGGGCTCCTAGTGGGTAAATTGATGCATTTCCATTTTTTCCCTCTGCTGTCCTCACCTGATCAATGGGCTATGCTAGCTGGTTTCACAAACAAAAGTGCAACTTCTTACCTTGGTATAGGCATGGAGACGTCTCAAATTCCTCCACAACATGGACCAACGCGAGGGGGGTTCTGCCTTCTTGCGCCTCCAAAATCAGTTCTGACTTGTGATTCCGCATTTCTGTCCAGCCAGATTGCAAAAGAGATTAAAATGATGGGCCAATGGTTAGTGAAGAGCAAATGCTTCCCATGAAAAAGTTCAATGCCTGGCATCTCTAGTTAGTGAGAGAACTGCTCCAACTCCTAATGAACAGTACGAAGATGACTTGGTCCAACAACTTGAGTTTTGTAATCTTGCACAAGAAAATGAGTTGACAGAATAAATATACATAAATAGCCTCTCTAAACTCCTGTCTAATTTTCACAATTGTCTTGAGATTTTGGAATAACAGGACAGGTTCACCTGGGACTTTTTAAAGTGACATTCTCAATTTATTTTCAGCAACACAAGTCAACTGGGACTAAGACAGGGGTATGTTTGCCTACAGGTATGTCATCTTTCATCTGTAGATGTGCTGGATTTCCAACCAGCATGGCCTTTAGGATGTGCGGTCCTAACATATATACAGAGCACTGGCTTGGAGAAGACTGCATAAGAGAGTAGAGACTGATCAAGCATCATTATGGTTGCAAATTCCAGCCCTGTGCCCCCCCCCTCAAAAACCCAAACTATCATCCTCAAAGACTTAGGGTCATTCCCAAGGTCAATGCGTTCATCTTCCTGATACAATGCTAGTTGCACATGCCACACTATTCATAATGTGGCTTGCTTTGTTTTGTTTAGCATGTTGTGTGAATGCGGTCATTGTGATTAAACCACAGCTAAACCATAAATGGCACTCATCAGGGGGTGGGATGTCTTCTTTTTCAAGACAGCAGAATTGCTCCTGAGTTTGCCGGAACTTCTCTTTTTCAGCCCTCGGTCTACCGGGGACTTTGTTTGCTTCCCCACTCCATCAAGTGCACCCCAATTTGGCCCAGGGTTTGATTGTATTGTTGTGTATTTTTATTTTTATTTTCAAAACTTATACAGTGATAAAGTTGAAAATTTTTTAAAAAGAAAGAAATGTGGACTTGTTATATATTAAAAAAAATATGTTAGAGAATCTCTTCCTTTTCCCCCAAATCCCAGCTCAGGAAGGAAAAAAAGGAACATTTCAGTCAGGTCTAAATAATTAAATAATAGTATTTTCCAAATCCCGAAGTGGGAATTCTTTTGATTTCTTCCAATTTGCTAAATTCCTTAAGAAGAGTCTAAAAACAGCCCTTAACCAGCAAGTCCTAAGAGAAAGAGAACAAATTCCTACTGAAAGGTACAACTTCTCTCTGCCTCTTCTTCTCTTGTGAAGAATTTATCCTCTCTTTTTCTCCTTGAGCTGAATGTATTAAATTCAGACTATTAACCACTTAAGTTTTCTTCTAGGTCACTGCTAATTGCAAAGATTGAATATCAAGTGATGATCTGATTGCTTCTTATGCCATTAGGCCCAAATATTATTTTATAAATTGCATGGATGGGTTATTCAGTATAATGCTGTAACTCACAAATCTTTAAAGTACCCTATCCTTTGGAAGGTCCCAACGGAATCAGCTTTGTAGGAGGTCTCACTGGGCTAAAAGGAGGCAGACCCTGCTTCCAGTGCCCAACAGCCCCAAAATTCCCTGGGGTGTTTTTTACTCTGTCGCTGTCTCTTAGGTTAACTTTCACAAGATCACCGTGAGAATAAAATGGAAGAAGGAAAATGATGTGGCCTGTTTGGGCAGGGACTTGAAGAAAAAACCAAACATGAAGAGCTGGGCAATTCTCCTTGGGTCAGTCCCCAATGTTGGGGGGGGGCGAGGTCAATTCCCATCCTTATTGGGGAGAAAGAGAAAAAAATTGCATGCCCAAACCCAATCAATTTGCAGCCAAAATTTTGCAGCATAGGATGCTAGGAAAGGCTACAGGCAGTCTGTAAATTGCCCATCTCTACAATGAATGGTTCTATATAACGTAACTGTTCACTCTTTTTTGGCTACAGGGTAGCTCAAACTCTCTCACTCCCCAATCAGCTGTATTTTGATACAGTGGCAGCATTGGGCAGCGCATTTTACAAAGGAAACAAGACCTGCTTCTACATCTACACTCAACTTCTGCTGATCATTCCAGCTACCATGAACAATGCCCCTTCCAACAACCTTCTTTTGAAGAGTGTGGAGCCTGGCAACTAAAGTTTCCAGCAAAATGTTAGGAAGAGAATTGGGATCTCATGACCTAGTTACTCGTGGTTAACCATCATACTTAACCAAGGTACCCCATTTTCTTGGTTGGCATGACACACATTAAACTTAATGTAACCACATGGGCTGGATTAGTTCATGGTTTATTATATCCTTTCTCTAAAATAGGGAGATGGTCCCACCTTTCTTGAAGTCTACATGTGAGCTGGAACCACATTCCGCATGAAGCCATGTTTGTGTGATCTTATTTCTTTAACAGTTAGGGTCTGCAACCATGGTTTATAAGCCAGAGTGATGAGATTCACACAATCCACGAAGCCCAAACCAAATGAATGAACCATATTATGTCTTAATCTAGGACTGCAAAGGGAGCAATCCATGGACCACATGTAGGCTAGCAGAGTCTGCATGTTAAGGCTACCAGTTCTGGGCTGCAAATATCTGGATGGTCAGAAGATGTCAGAAATCAACTAGAGTTCCTGATTCTTCTTGGTGTTTGCCTGGATTTTTGTAGGCCATATAAGATGTCCTTAGGGCAGGATAGGGAGATCCCTCTTTTATCTGGATGACCTTCACCTCCCCACCCCACCCCCATGATGAGACTGAAAACCAAATGTGGCCCTAAGTCTATTGGCAACTGCACACTCCAGTTGATGTATATAGGCAGCCATTCTGCATCCTCTTTGTGGGATGATTGCCTTTGTGGTGATCATTGTCAACTCTACTGTTCTATAATAACCAGATCAGGAGGGGCTGCACAGGTTCTTAATCCGTGTCTGGATGTAGTGATGAGGGATAATAAGGAATAACTAACCGAGACTGACAAGATGGAAGGTCTACTTGGTGGGCAGCTCCCAGATGAATCTACCCATTCTAAACAGGTTTGCAGTCCCACAGAAGAAACTAGTAGTTTGGGAATGCTGCTAGAGCCACGATGTCATTGGAGGCCCAGAAGGTCTCTCTGGATAAGGAGATATATTGCCAACTTTGTTTAGTAGACCATGAGCCTTATCCTTGACAGGAATTGTTGTAAACTTCCTTTTAGATGCTTGTAACATGGTCTATGTAGGGCTCTGGGGGTTGCAGCCAGAGCAGAAAGTGGGGATTATTGGTGTCCCCTGGTGACCTATTTGGGATACTTCTCCTGGAGAGAGTCCAGGGACAGCCAGTCAGCAACTGAGCCAGTCTTGAGGTTCTGCTTTTACACAGAAGGCCTTCAGTGACTTGGTACCAGGATTCCTGACAGGGTGTCTTTGTTAGGGATCTTGATTGACAAGCTCTGGAGAAGTCCTGTATGGGCCAAAGTAGCAAAATGCCATCTGTTTCTCCCCAACTTTCTAATGCAAATGTTATTTTTATATTGTGTTTAACAATATAACATTCTGTTGTTGTTTTTGTAGTTATTTGTTCTATTTTAAATTGTTTCAAGTGTTTCCCTGATGGGAAGCAGTAAACAACAATAATAATAATAGAACAAAAAAGCACCCTTCCCTAATTTATTCTTTACCTAAAATTCCCAACCTCCCCAGGCAAAATCACCATGGCGCAGTGTAGTTCAATAAAAATGAAAGGTACTAAGTTCAGGGTGGTAGCCAGAGGAGCTAAGCTGAAGAATGAATTTGGACCAAATCCTGGTTCAACCTACTTTACAAGGTCGGCAGGATGCATCACTAAGCTGGGTGGCCAAATAAAAATGTATGAATAACAACCTTACCTAACCAGGACAGCAAGGTGCAGTATTGTTGGAGGTTACTCCCACTGAGGGCGAACAGGTAAGGATCAAAATCAAATTGTATTTCCTCCGTGAGATACACAGTTACCTCTTCAAATGCAGCTGACTCCTAAAGCAGCAAAAATGACCCCCCCCCAAAAAAAATCAGTATGTGCTCAAACACACAGAAGATAGGGAAAAAGACAGAAAATGCCCAGCATCCAGATCATTTGCTATGTTGCCAATGAAAATAATGGGCGCCCTAAACTGGCTATCAGTTCTTTCTTTGAGGAGAGCTGCAATACTCGCTGGAGTCATGCAAATGATTTGGTCTGTATTTAGGGACAGAACTAAACATTTTTTCTGCAGCATGCAGGAGGAATCTCTGAGAAGGAATACAGAGTAGCCTCCTATACATAATGCTTTATGTGCAGAACCATGTACACGACTCCTTCCTTTGCAGGGCTCCTCCTTCCTTTGCAGGGCTCCTGACTGTGGAGAGCAGCACATTTATCTAAATGTCCCTAAGGCTACTTTTAGGTCAGTCTTCCTCAGCCTAGGACCTCAGGATTGGGACTAGAGCTTCTAGGAATCTTAGTCATGGCCAAAAGGAGAGAATTCTTAATTACAGTCTCAGGAGGTTATAACGAGCACCAGTTGGAGAAGGCTGATCAAAAGCACACTTAAATACCTGGAGATCAGGTCCTGAGAGATTGAACATATCCGCTCACTGGATAACTGAAAAATGCTCTTGATGATCCGACATACAAGATCATCAGTCTTAAAACAAAGGCCTTCTTAGACTGCAATCTTCTGCTTGTCTAATCAAAGGCAAATGCTATCAAGTTCAGTGGTATTTGCTCCCAGAGAAGTTACAGTCTTAGGTTACAGTCTGATACATGCACGTCCCTTGGAATAAATCCCAATAAACTGAAATAGGATTTATTTCTATATAGACTGGTGTATGATTGCATCTTTAAGGGTTTATACCAGGTTCAGCTGTTTGCCTGAACAGAACTTTCAAGGTAGCTCCAAGATCACACATCTCAGGGCCATTCCTTCTGCATATGAAGACGCATCCGGGTTGCATCTCTCTCATTCAGGACATACGGGGTCCCGACCCTCTTTCCAATGCTCAAAACAGAATTGATCAAAGACAGAGCTTTCCCATCCTCAGCATGGTCTTACCTGAACATGAGACTTTTCAGCAGCCATAGCTGGAGGTTGAAATGAATTCATCCACTGGGCTCTAGGGAAACAGATTCTTAATTCTTCTTTTTGTTAATGTGGAGATACCAGATCCCACATTATTATTATTACTAATAGTATTTATTACTCCACAACACAATTCATGTCTGTTTGCTTGAGTTATACATTTGGAAATTACATCCACTATTATTAGTACTGTAGTGCCATCAAAATATTTGGATTTTCCCCCAAACTATTTAAAAGGTAAAAAAATATGGATCGTAGGAGCATTTTACAAGTTCCTCAGCCCAACACATGTTCAATTACAATTTTGCTGCCCTTAATTCAGTAGGGTTGAATGATAATTTAAATAATTTATCATATAAATGTCACCCCTGGAAAGGAGACAAAAGCAAAAGGAGTTAGTTTTAGGCATGTCTCACTAGGCCTCACTCCAAGTTGGGGAACCCCACTCAGGCAAATCTTAAGCTTTTATTCCAGAACATGATGAGACTTAAACATGCATCTGGGTAGGGAATGGAAGCAGATTTACTTCTGAATACAGCAACACATGCAATTTGCTCTTCAGAGAGAAAAAGAGTTTCCAGATATTCATGGGTTAAAAAATGGATTTTCTATTCTTTCTTTACCTCACCAAAAGAAAGAAATCTACAGAGCTGCGTTTTAGACACCCCCTACTCCCAATTCTATGAATTTCGAGGGATCCCCTCCCACATTCCCTGTAAAGGGCCCCTTGGCTTTTGGCTCCAGAGTTTGATTTCAAATCAAGCGGGGAGCTTTTAAACGGGACAAGTCATTTAGGACAGTAAAATCAGCCTGGTTCAGCTTTCCAGACAAAAAGTCCCGCCGTTTTCTCTGACTGAGATTTCACGGTCCTTAGTTTAAAGGGACTTTCAAAGGCCAGGCAGAAAAGAGGAAGCCCATTTCTTGTGGCTCGGAGTTCCAGGGACTCCAACCACTTCTTCCGAAGTAGGAATAAGAGTCCTCACCCGACAGGCCGATGATGCCACTTCGGGGGCCCTTCGTGCCTCAGCGAACCGGGGCCCAGTCCAGGGTCGCTTCCGCCTCAACGAACCGAGCGCGCCAGGCGGATCCGACAAGGCTCTTCGCCGCCGTCGCTCCTCCCGCTGGAGCTGCCCGAGAAAGGAAAATCAAGGCGGGGCGGGACGTGGGGCTGCCCCGCTTGTCCAGGTCCTTCCCCGGGGTCTTCTCGCGTGCTCCGGTCCTCCCACCCACCTCTTCCAGCCCGCCCGAGGCTGTCCGCCCAGGGCTCCTCCGCGAAATCCCCCCGGGCCGTCGGGCAAAGACTAACTTGCTCCGGGCGTCTCCCCTGTTCAGGCCCGGGGGGTATCGGACGCCCCGAAGAAGGGAGCCGACTCCAGCCCCGCCACGGATTTCAGAGGCAGGGCAGGCCCGCCCAGGAAGGAAAGCGGGACGCGTTCCTAGTCCTCA
Source organism: Python bivittatus (assembly GCF_059951505.1). NCBI lineage: Eukaryota > Metazoa > Chordata > Lepidosauria > Squamata > Pythonidae > Python > Python bivittatus. The sequence goes on from NW_028277035.1 coordinate 86,902,133, forward strand.
TGAAGGAAAGGGCGCAAGAGCCCGCCCACGGGAGCCCCCTGGGCAAAGAGGGCGAGTCCTGCCCGGGAAGCGCAGGTGGGAGAGCAGGCAACCCTGGCGAGGGCCGCCTAATTCGTCTGGGCGAGGCTGCGGTCAAAAGATCCCCCCTCCTCCCTCCCCCGTCCCGACGGATTGGTTTCCTCCATTCACCTGCCACCCCCGCCATCCGCGTGTATGGCTCCAGCCTTGAATCCGTCCCTGTCGCGCCAGTTCTTTTTCATTCAAAATACTGGCCGGGTAGGGGGTTAAAGCTGAATTGTGGGCATTTTCTCTTTGTCTTGCAGCTCTTCAGAGCAGGGCCCGAGGGCATGGCGATCAGCAGCTGGAGCATAGCCTCACCAACAGATAAATGGCCTCAGTAGAGGAAAAATGGGGGAGGCTGTTGATTAAACTTGATTACATGGATGGGAGAGTCGGAAGATGTGCAAATGCTGGTGCAAAGACTGTGGGTCGTCTGTGGTCTGCTGTGAGGGACGACTCTTAAAAGGCGTGAAAATGGCTGAGTAAAAGAGTGTTATAAAGAAAGTGGGGACTTCAGGAGAAAGAGGAACCTTAGCTGAATGCAGTGGGAACGGGAAATTTAAGAAATGCGTGATGACGTGTGCAACGAACAGGAAGAGCACAATAGAGGTGAATATGTGTAGCTCAGGGTTGAACTGTGGAGTTCTGGGGGGTCCATTACCTGGCTAGGTGACATCTTCAGTGCTAGAATGGGATGGGGTTCACTTTCGGTTTATATCCTGTGGCCTGCCCTGCCAGTGTTGGTGGGGGTGGGGGTCTATATATACCCCCTCAGTCTATAAACCGAGAGCGAACCCCATCCCATTCTAGCACTGAAGATGTTACCTAGCCAGGTAATGAAACGTTTGCAAGAAAAGAACCAAGCTCAGAGAGCCCCAAGGACTCCACAGAACAAGAAGAGTTTTGGGTCAAGAATGAATGGGGTGAGAGGAAAGGGAGAAAGGAGGCTTGAATGGATCCTGAAAAGGAGAGAGGCTTTCAGGAGTAAAAGGCAGTGGGTGGGTTAGGATATGGATGTGGTGGAAGGAAGGATGGCTTGCAAAAATAAGACAGGTATGGAGGGGTTTGTGCTGGTCTTTAGGTATATTGTCTTTTCTTTTTCTTATTTCATCCTTCTATGATGTCTCCTTACAATACGCCTTTTGTATGCTCCACATAAATGCTTATGCTTACCTATAAGTGGTAATAGTGTGAAGGACTTGTGCACGCACCAAAGAAATATATTTATTTTGCTTCTGGATAATCAAAAGGCATAGGATGGAATAGACTGCAATGTAAACCAAAAGTTATGTCATTTTAATTTCGACACATAACTTCCAGATGAATTGAACCAAAACATAATGCTTTTTTTTTTTCTTATCACCCTGTGCCTCTCTTCAGACATCTTGATGACTCTGACTCTCAGAGGTCCGAGCCATGGAACAGGACATCATCTCATTTTGGATTCATTCAAGAATAAAATTACAAAATGTGAATTTTGAAGAGTGGTTGATTTCACACTGTGAACAAGTTGACCTGTTAGAAATACATATCCTTATTTGGTAGTCAAGACAGGTACTAAAGGAGTCCTGCCAAGAAAAGGGGACAACAGCACAGTCACTCATGCCCTGGTCACCTCTGGGTTGGACTACTGTAATGCGCTCTACATGGGGCTACCCTTGAAGATTATGCGGAAGCTACAGCTGGCACAGAATGCGGCGGCGCGGACAGTTCTTAATGCCCCTAGGAGGGCACGTATAACACCCCTGTTGCGTGAGCTGCATTGGTTGCCAGTTTGTTTCCGGGTCCAATTCAAGGTGTTGGTCATCACCTTTACAGCCCTTCATGGCATGGGACCAGGTTATCTGAGGAACCGCCTCGCCCCGGTCATCTCAGCCCACCCCACTTGGTCCAGCAGAAGGGGCAGATTGCAGACCCCACCCGTCAAGGAATTTCGATTGGTGGGGTCTAGGCAGAGAGCCTTTTCTGCTGTAGCGCCCGCCCTATGGAACATCTTGCCACCTGAGGTGCGGTGTGCCCCCTCCCTCATGGCCTTCAGGAAAGAGATCAAATCCTGGCTCTGCCAGAAGGCCAGAAGGCCCGCACCTGTGGAGATGGCTGGTGGGGTGAGGGGTTGTCCCCCCCCCCCAGCATCTTACAGGTTTTTTAAGGCCAAATTATAGGAGGTTTTTAGGCCATTTTTATATATGTTTTTAACTATTTATAGATTATGTCTATGTCTGGAGAGTCCTGTGTTTTTTTATTATTATTGTGAGCCGCCCAGAGTCACCCATTGGGGGAGATGGGCAGCATACAAATTTGAAAAATAAATAAATAAACTTTGTTATGTGGGTAAAAACTGCCCCCTCCCCTGAGATGGAGAGAGAGGCTGAGAAGTGGGTGTGGTTCTACCTGCTGGCAGGTGGAGTCTTTCCTTGGCCGCTCTTGGTGGGGAGGATGGCCTGATTCTTGACCGGCTCCGTGCAGGTCTGGGAGTGCTTTGGATGTGGGAGGAGCTGCGTCTTCGGGATGATGTGTCAGGGATGGGAGTGTGCTTTTAATGCAAATATGATTTCTAGTTTTAAAAGTACTTAAAAAGCACTGAATGACATTATTCATGTCAAGTCCTCTGGGTTTAGACAAATCAGCCATCAATAGACACATAGAGATAAACCATATTTACACACCATTCAAAAGAGACAATAAAAAAGGAGAGAAGGCAACAAAAAGACCAGAACACATCCTCTCCAGCAGCCAATACCCAGATAAGCAAAGATTAACACCAGATAAACAATCAGGCTGGAAACAATAATCAAGGAACTACCAAGGAGAAAACCACTCTTCTGCCCAAACTGGCAGGGCAAATTACCATATATAAACAGGGAGCAAACTCAACACGTACTTGCATTGATGATGTTATCTAGTTATGATGTTATCTAGTAATGAAATATCTGCAAACAAGCTTAGAGAACACCAAGGACTTTAAAGTGCAACCCTGAGCTACAGATATTCTCTTCTATTGAAATATTCCATTGCATAGATGTATGCAAAATTATGAAATAAATGCATACTTAGTATAAAATTAAGCTGTAAGTATATTGTACGATTAATCCCCCACCCAAGTTGCATGTGCAGCTAAGGATGTTCATTTGACAGCACCCTGTATCCTATCTCTGGGAAAATCATTGTTTTAAATAAAAACATCTGTCATGTTGGGTAATTCCAGGCCATTATTTGCTATTTGTCAGCTTGCTCTGGTATAAAAATTATACCAGCATGCTCTAGTATAAAAAAAATTCTGTATTTGTAATTCTGGAGTGTGTCTAGAAGTGGAAATTGGTATGATGTTATCTTTGCATACATTGATCAGAAGGTTTGTCTAAGAGTTCACAAAGCCATTCTTTGTCCACAGCAGTATCTACATACCCAAGGCCAGGGGTATTTTTTCCCATCAACAAGTAGGCAACAATACACGTGTGGGGGGCCCAAAGGTCAATTAGTCAGAGTCTGTAGCAGAGCTGCTCAAAGTGCTGTTCAATTTGCCAAAAACTGCCACCATTCTATGTCATTTGTGTTGGGGTATATGTACGTGTTTGTACATATAATGCACGTGTCCACTTTTAAACTATGTATAGTATGACAATGCCAACAGATCCTTGGAATCATTCTTAAGGTCTTCTTATCACTCTCCCTGATAGAAGGCTGGTTGCATTTATCACACTAGCCATAATAATAGTTTGCTTTGTTTTGGTTGAGCGTGTTGCGTGAATGCAGTCATGGTTTATTCAGGTAAAACCATAAATGGACATCTTCAAGTTAGGAGAGTTGATCCTGAGTTTGCCACAGCATCTCTTTTTCAACCCTCTGGCTACCAGGGACTTGCTTGCTTCCCCACTCCATCAAGTGCACCCCAATTTGGCTCAGTGTTTAACTCTGGCCAAGCCATGAATAAAATGGTATGAAAAAGGATCTCAGGATGACCTTTCCAAGCAGATGTGACCAACATCCCCTGATTGCTGGATTATAAAAAGATACAGGCAGCTGGAGCAGAAGGATATTTGCATTAGGTGTTTCTGGCAAATCCTTATGATTTAAAGATCATTAAAGTTCAACATATTTTATCCCAAGTAGGAAGTCACCAATCCCTTTTTGGTGGAAAATACCACTCTTTTTTGAATAATCTCTCTCTCTCCTTGAAACCTCCTCTTTTTTATGGTGCAGCAAGAGCTACTTAAACTCAAGAATTAGAAATTGAGGCAATCTTAGAAATGGGTTGTGCTGCTCAGGTACTAATCAACCATATTTTACCCCAAATAGAAAGAGACACTGATCCCTCTTGGTGAAAGATATTTAGAGGTGGGAAGGCTCTGGCTTCTTGGATGTCCATGTCTCAACAAGGAAGGGGAGCTTTCACACATGCAGTATAAAGCTGGCCTGCAGCTGAAAGGAAAGACCCCATTCCAGTCTGGCCAAAGCATTCCTGGTTGAAACTCAGGCCAGACACTCCCAGGCCCTATATCTGAGCTTCTGCAGGCATCTTGATCCTCCTCGCTTCCTGGGAAGCTCCCCAAATGCTCCCCATCTCTGCTAAAAAGTACAGATATCACCTGAGGGTGGAGGCCATAGAAGTGGCTGTCAAGAAAGATCCCTGCTGATTTGAACCTGCACAGGCACACACTCTTCTTGTAATTCTGCAGTGTTGAATGAGGAGTGTGACTGAATCCCCAGGTAGATCAGTTGTTCAATTAGCCATGTCCTCCTGCTGTTGATCACTTCAGCAAGGCCTTTTGTTTAGGATAATCACTGACAGTGTTTGCTTATCACCAATCGTTAGGCTAAATCACCAGTTTCCTCCTCCTCCCCCAACCCCAGCACAGGAAGGAAGGCTTCCCCCCCCCAATAAGATTTCCCCAAACCTATCAGAAATAATAGCAGTAATATAATAAAATTCAAATTCCAAAATCAGACATTGGTTTTGATTTCTTCAGGTTTGCTAAATTCCTCAGGAATCCAAAAATGGCCCTCAACCATCCAACAAGTCAGAAGAGAAGAACAGAGGTTCCTACTGAATTGTACTGTACAGCTGCCCTCTCTTCTCCCCTTCCTTCCTCCCTCACTCCTTCTCCTTGTAGCTATCCGAAGGAAGCTAAGCCACCTTCAGCCACACCAAGTCAGCAAAGGAGCTCAGTGCTGTCTGGAAATGTATTGAGTCATTCAGCTTGTATAATACTGCCATCTTCAGGTTGAAGAAGGAACGTAAGCACATAAGCAGGGCCCTGCTGGATCGGACCCCCAGCAGTCTGTTCTCGCAGCGGCCAACCGACTGCACAAGGAGGCCCACCAGGGCTAACAGCTAACACTGGGCTGCACTAACATTAAAATATCCATGAAAGAAAACTGCAGGAACGTGTCCAGGCAGTCACCACGAATCAAGACTGACTCAAAGGCACAAAACAAAACCCAAAACCGAATGTTAACAACCCCCCCAAAAAACCCTAAAACCCAGTAACATACAATCCCAGATGCATAAAATGCTCCATCTTCAACATTTTCTGAAAAGGGACAAGCTCAGTCGATCTTTGAAGAAAGTCTTCCCTGTAGACTGTTAACTGCTTCAGAATTCCGGACCGCTGCTGATTGCAATGATTGAATACCAAGTGGTTATCTGATTGCCTTTTATACCATCAGGTGCAAATATTATTTTATAAATTGAACGAATGGATTATTAAGTAGATTTCCAGAACTCACAAGCCCCTTAAATAACCTTTCATTTTGAAGATTCCAACAGAATCAGCTTTGTAGGAAGTTCCACTGGGCTAAATGAGGCAGATCCTGGTTCTCCTATCCATCAGGTTTTGGGGTGTTACAGGTGGTGTGTGTGTGTGTTGGGGGGAAGGTAAAAAATACAACTGGAATTCCTAGAGGTTTTTGCCATCCTTATTTGGGGGGAGGGAGGAAGAGAAAAAAATTGCACACAAAGCCCAGCCAATTTGCAGCCAAATTTTGCAATGCAAACTTAGATTGCTGGGAAGGGCTACAGGCAGCCTGCAAGTTGCCCATCTCTCAAATAAATTGTCTCTATTTTAACTCCCAATTCCTTTGGTTACAGGATAGCTCAAACTCTCCCCTTCCCCAATCAACTAAGAGAAAACTTGATTCTGATATATCAGCCACGTCGGGCAGTACTTGTTACAATGAAAATGGGATTTTCTTCTAATCTTCTACTCCAGCCTTGCATGAATCACTCTCCTCTTGAAGAATGTGGAGTCTTGGCAATCCTGTAAGAAGAGATGTGGACAGAATCACACACACACATTCCCCCAAACTTTGCCAAATGACCTGGAGTATCTGAGCAGCTCTCCAGTAATTTTACAGAGAAAAGGAGAACAAAGCAGTGTCAATTCTGGCCTGATTAGAAAAGCCTGCTTAGTTTGGAGCCGCTACTCTCAAAATTGCCCTGCCTCAGATTTGTTGCAGATATAAAACAGGATAAGAAACACCTCAGATAAGAAACAAGATGGAAGACGGGATAGACCTCAAGTCTGATCTTGTAGATTCACTTCTGTGCTCTTATGAACGGTTAGCAAGGCATTAGGAAGAGAGCTGTCATCTCATGTCATAGTTACTCATTGACAGCCATCATACTTTAGCCAAGGAACCCCATTTTCCTGGTTGCCATGACACACTGAATCTTAAACTGCATGTGCTGTGGTTTAAGCACATTCTTTCTCTAAGATGGGGAGATCCTATCTTCCGTGAAGTCCACATGTTGGTTGGCGCCACATGAAGCCATGGTTGTGTGAGCTTGTCTAATAGTTAAGGTTATTACTGAGAATTTTATTTGGCCATGCTGTAGTGGGTTCTGTGAATCTCATTACTGAGATTCACAGAACCCACTACAGCATGGCCAAATAAAATGAACTGTATTATAGCTTCATGTAGGACTGCAAAGGGAGCAATTCATGGACCACACGTAGGCAGAAGCTGTATCCTGTATGTCAAGGCTACCGGATCTGGGTTGCAAATGTCCGGACGGCCCAACATGTCAGTAATCAACTAGAGTTCTCTGTATTTCTTCCTTGCCATCTGCAGGTTGCCTGGATTTTTGTAATCCAGGTACGATATCCTTAGGACAGTGTTATCCAAACTTGGCCACTTTAAGATGAGTGGCCTTCAACTCCCAGAATTCCCCAGCCAGCCATGCTGGCTGGGGAATTCTGGGAGTTGAAGGCCACTCATCTTAAAGTGGCCAAGTTTGGACAACACTGCCTTAGGGTATGCATTGGAGCTTCAGAATGTATGGAGATTCTCCTTTGTTTGAATGACCTCCACTTTTTTACAAAGCTCCCCCTATGTCTGAAAAGGAAAGCTGGCAGTTGCACTTGCCTATTTATGTACAAAGGCAGTCATGCTCCATCCACCTGGCAGGGCATCCACAACATTTGGGCTTGACACTTGCTGTTTACAGCAGCAACTGCAGCAAAGTTTGATTTTGCTGCTGGCTCACCCAGGCAAAGTGCGAGCGAGTTCTGACAGTGACCCTGCTTTGTGTGTGCAAATCCAAGACACACATGAGACCTCTAATTTCCTTGCGATCCTGTTTGGGACCCTTTGGCTATTTCATTAATTTGGGGAAAATGAGGTTAGATAAAATGGACCAGGAAAGGCTGGAATCCCAGAACTCAAAAGAACTTTGAACATGATCAAACCCATTCCTCATGGACCCAGACGCAACACAATCTCAAATGATACAGCAAGGACAGACCGCTGGACTATGAATTATTTTGGCTAAAATATGCTTTTTTTTCTGGGAGAGCAAAATATACACTACGGCTGTCAATAGAAATTAACAAACAGATGGGTCAAAAGTTCATTCTCTTTAGAGCAGACTCATTGGAAAAACTCAAAATTACTCATGACAAAGAGAGCAATTGCTTGGAAATAAGCCCTATTGAATTCAATAGGGCTTATTTCTCAGTAAACATGGATAGAATTTCACTTGATGATTTCAATGGAATTATTCTAAATAGAACACAAGGTACAATCCAATAAAATTTGTTATGTTTATAGACCAGCATCAATCCAGCATAATTAGAATTAACACTAAATCAACACTTCCATTCCCAAATTAGAAAATTTATGAGTAGAGATTGTGAAACTTTGGGTTTTCTTATATATACAATTTATATCTTGATTTGATGGAAAACTTTGACTCAATGGACTGTATAGTTTTTCCTAGTGATGTACACTGTGTTAATCAAGCATTTTCAGTTTAAAGCTCAATACAGACATTAAAGATTTAGAAAATGGATGATATATTTTATATCATAAGTCTCTAATTATATACTGGGACATAATAGTCTTTCTGATATTCTAGATTTGTTGTACATCCAGCTGTAATTCTACCACTTGTATTTTAGCCTTTATGTTTTTTATTCTTCCTTATATTCTTCAAAGTTCTTAATAAAAATAATAAAAAAAATAGTTAAACAGCTATTTTTCAAAGAGAAATTGTAAACGCCTGTTATCTTCTCCAAATCGTTCAATCACTTTTTGGAGTAATTCGTCCTTGTTTTCATTAATTTTTACCCGATGAGCACTCATCACGCAAAGTTCAGGCAAACGGTCATCTGCCTCTGTTGATCTCAACCACGTTTTTACCCTTCTCATTGTACTGAATGGCTTTTCCACGGTACAGGCTGTTACTGGTAGAGTCAGGGCAATCAGAATGGCTTGCTGAACTGAAGGATATCGATCAACGTACTGCAGCAAATCCAGAAGTCCATTCTCCCCATTTTCAACCGCTTCTTCCTTCTTCCTCAACCACTTTTCAAACCAGGTGACTGCTTCTGTTTCCAAATTTTCAATTTCATATAATTCACTGATTTCTTCCATCTCCGTTTTTAATTTTTCAAGGCCAACTTTAGCCATTTCTACGGGATGAAGTGAGAAGATTCCAAAAACCGCCTTGCTTTCTGGAGCAAACCGACTTTCCAGCCATGAAATTACTGAGTTCAAGTAGGGTATGTAGAGTGACTGGCGGAAATATTCTTCCTCAGCTTGGCCACTGGCATTTGGGCAGTTCTTCTGCGGGCCACGTTGTCTGGGAACAGATAAGTCAATACCCAACTTTTCTGCTAGTTCTTGAACTTCCAAAACAATTCCCTTGAAATGCTCCTCAGCCTTTTCTTTGTGGCCACGAAAGACACTTAAGAGCTCCTGGACGTGTTCATATACCTTCATCATATCAAGCTGAACAGCTTGCAGAGACTGGGTCACTGATTCTAACTTACTGCAGTAGGTTGAAATTATAACAAGGCAAAAGAGGAAACTAGGTGTCCCTGAAGCACAGTACAACTGATAAGCATCCTGGGATGTTTGACCTGCAGCTGTAGTGGCCAGTTTTCCTAACTGATGAAAAATCTGTTCAAAATTCTTGGAAAACATTCTGACAGTCTTGTATTTTGCAGTCCAATGCGTTTCACCCAGCAATGGCACAGCTGGAATAAGGTTTCTTCTGCTCGTACTCTCACGGAAAAAGCGAATGATAGCTTTGATCGTACCAACTGTATTCCTTATCTCAGGTACAGCATTTAAATCATTCACAGCCAGATTGAGTGTATGTGCTGCGCAGTGAACAAAGGTAGCTTTGGGGTATCTACTCTTTATTTTAGCTTGTACACTATCCTCTTTCCCAGCCAATTTAGAGCATCCGTCATATCCTTGGCCGTATAATTTTTCTAGATTTAAGCCATATTTGGTGCACTCCTCAATAATGGTTTCAGCAATGCTGGTAGCATCCCATCCCTTGAATGTTGCAAAACCAAGGAACTCCTCTCGAATGACGGGTTTGGTGCCAGCTGTGTCAACAAAACGTATGCCGAGTGACAACTGCTCCTCCCCAGAGATCTCAGCACTTTCGCCCACAAGAACTGAAAATCCAGCGGAGCTATTGGCGTCAGAAACGATCTCTTCTCTAACGACATCTACACACAGCTTAATCAGTTCGTGTTCTATTTGGGCTGATGTGTCCCGAGCGTTACCTGCATCACTTTCCAGATGTTCCCGTAGGGTCGCATCTCCAGCTTCAACACGAAATGCCAAGAGACTTTGCATGTTCCCAGTTTTGCTTGTTTCTCCACGTAATGGAATGTCGTGAGTGCCACAGAATACGATGGTTGACAATATTGAATGTAACTTTTTACGATTTTCATTGACTATCCGGTTTATGCTACTGTCAATCTGACAAGCAAAGTTTGTTTCAAACACGTTCCTGCTGGTTAAGAAGTTAGTTGCATCGATTTCTGCACTTCTGTGCCATGCACTTGACATATGTTTTTTTGCACACACATGAAAATCGTTGTATCTCACAAATGGCACCATGATGAAGCCACCCTGTCTCCCACAAAGATCAGGCTGTGGGAACACAATGCAATATTTACAAAACGGCCCTTTCAAGTAGGAAGAGTAGCTAAGCCATGGTGAGTATCTAATTAACCATATATGACGAAAACTGCGTATTCCTGTTGAATCTCCCTTGAAATTATAATCATGCGCTGGCGTGTAGGTATTCACGAGAAGATTATACTTAACATCATCTGTGAGAGGAGTGGGTGAGTTCACATACAACCCAATATCGTAAGGGTGAACGGCAAATTCCAAATCATCCATAATGCATTCGTATTCTGCTGGTGAGCCTGAACAAGAGCTGCTGCTACTTTCTTCCTCATTTCTTCTCTTCTTCTGCGATGTTTCTTCTTCAACTATTTTGCGCTTTCCGAAAAGACTTCTGATCTCCATTCCTGTGGAGGAAAAAAAAAGAGCGATGAGAGGGTGAATGGAGCAGAAACAGATTCCAAAAAGGATGAATGAATGAATATAAAATAAAATGGTGAGATGCTATTTTCATGGAGAGACAAACATTTCTGTTCTTAATTGCTCCTTAATAATTTCTTGAAATTTTATTCATAAACACTGGAATACAGATTAGTGATTGCTAAGCTTTTTAGCAGCCTTCATTTCAGGACTGCAAAAATAAACTTGCTTTTCACATTTTACATTTATTAAAGTTACATGCCACCCAACTCCCAAATTCGATTTAACCAGCAGTAATTTTCCCCACTCCTCCTAATTCACAAGTGCATGACAGTGAAGCAAACAGAAGACAGAAAAGGAGATACGTGGTTTGCTTTTCTGCTCTTCCCTCCCAAAACACACGAGGAGCATTTAGTTGGGGAGGGGGACAATGTGTGTGTGACAGACAAAAGCAGGAATGTAATGAGGAGAGTATTTAACATTCTGAAATTGGAACACAGACACAGGAACACAAAACACTCTGCCCTTTCAAAGAAGCCGGTACCCAGGCACTGATAACTCAGGGCAGCCAGAGAGCCATCCTCTGCTCACTGTTGCCACGTTTGCTTGTTCAGTCTGGTGTGGATCTGCAGATGCCTGAAGCTCTGAGTCAGCCTCTCCCTCACCTTGGCCTCCAGCAGAGCAGCAGCAGGAGGCTACCCAGTGCCGGGTGGGGGGAAGATGAGGAGGGGGATGGAAAGCCTGGGCAGCTCAGCCCCTCCGTCCTGCAGATAACAGCGGGGGGAGAGGGATGCGGAACAGGCTCAGGAGACCCAGCAAGGAGAAACCCACCATGTCCAGTCAGGGTTATGGCCAGGGAGAGACGGTTTCTATTACTAGGAAGAAAACCAGAGCTTACCAGGGGGCTGTGGGGCTCTGGAGCGGCTGGGCGGCACAGCCAACTTGATGCAGGGAGGCCAAGAAGGGAAATGCACCCTGAAAAGTAAAGCAGAAAATAAAATAACGTTCTTTGCAGGCACAGAAGGGAAGTGGAATAAGCCAGGGGGTAAACTGGTTGTCGGATGAGGATCAACCAAAAGGCCTCTTGCTCGAAAAGACATTCCCTCAAATGGCAATTGTCTTTTGGTCAAATAACAGATGTGACAACAAGAAAAAAATTCCATGAAAAACATGAGGGAGGGATGGGGAGAGTTTTACATCATTTCCAGGAAAAAGGCAACTTTGGTTTTTAGATGCTTTCTCAGAACCCAGATGTGAAATGCCTGAAGGGCCTTAACTTAAGGGTTTGAAACACAGGCCTTGTGGACCTGCAAAACTGAAACCGACAACCGAGGTTCCCAATTAACCTCATGATTAACGTCCCCATCTGAAAAGTGTTTTGCAGACTGTCCGAGGCTACGTAGATGAAAACCTCTGAGGAACTGAAAGTGAGGGAAGAACAGCAAAACTCCAGGAAAGAATGAATGTCCGTCAGAATTTTTAAACAGCTGTGACCTCAAGACATAACGGGATGCCAACAGCCTTTAGTCTTTCAAAAATGGTTGTGAGCAGAAAGTGTTATGAGTTGATTAAAAAGAAGCTACTTGCTGTTTGCACACTAATAGCCATGTAATGGCAGAAAAGCAATTGTTCTGTTTAAGAATGGGGGAATCCCTATATATATATATATACAGTGGTACCTCTACTTACGAACGCCCCTACTTACAAATTTTTCGAGATACGACCAGCTCTGGCCCCAAAAATTTACCTCTACTTACGAACTCGCCTCTACTTACGAACCGGATCTGCGTCCATTTTCCCTGCTGCCACGCGGTCGCGGCTTCCTGTGGGTGAGATCGCGGTAGCAAGGAGACGTTCGGTGAGGCTTGTGGTGTGTTTTGTGGCGTTTGGAAGGTTTTTGAGGTTTAAAAATAAAATGCATATGTTTCAGAACTGTTTAGCTGTATTTACATTGAACCTTATGGGGGAAATTTACCTCGGGATGTGACCAAATTCGGAGGGCGGATTAGCTGTATTTACATTGAACCTTATGGGGAAATTTGCCTCGTGGTGCGACCAAATTCGGAGGGCAGAACGGATTAACCGGATTTACATTGAACCTTATGGGAAACTTTACCTTGACTTGAGACCAACTCGAGTTGCAACCAGAGTCACGGAACGGATTAAGTTCGTAACTAGAGGTACCACTGTATATGGCAGACAACAAGGAAATGGATGGGATTTTTCTCCCCTAAATTCAAAGGGACAAAATGCACCAAGAATAGGAATCTTCAGTTCCAATGGGCCTGCATGGAGAACATTTTGGATGAAAGCCCACAATCTCATACATCTTCAAGCAAGTCAATCTACAGAATTAATTCTACAATATACGGCTTAGTTATATCCTAGGTTTGTGTTTGTTTCATAACTTTGCACTCCTTTATGCAGTGGAATATCTGAATCTATAGTTCCAAAGGATTTTTGGAATAATGTCATTCAATAGTTTTTAACTCCTCTGAAAACTAGTAATGGTATTTGTGTTAAATAATTGTGTAAATTCATTCTCATGACATGAACATTTCCCCCCGGATTTAGTAAAGGTAGGAATCTCAGTTCTCCTTACCAATCAACAAGTGTGTTGCTCAAATCACGGTTTCAGGGATAGGATGGATAAGGTTGAGGGGTTTTTCCTTCTTAGTTGACAAGCCTATGTTGTTAGAGGAAAGAGGGAGGCAAGTAATGAACCAATGGGCTGCTTCCATCTGATGACCATTCTTTTTATTATTGTCATTCATGATATTGGAGTGGGACTGATTACAAAGCTGTAGCAAGCTCTGACTAAAGGAGATCATGCCTGGGTGGCTTCAAACATCACATTACCTATTATGTGTGGCTTTCTTTGGTGCAAGTTGAATGTGCTGGGTGAGCCAAGGCAAGGATGGTTTATTCAGTGCATCATGGTTAACATACCCATGGCTTAGCACAATGAGTAAAACAGGTCCTCATAAAGAGCAGCTGATAGACAAAGAGAGGCTGCAACTGTTGCACCTGTATTCTGCCATATCCTCAGGAAAGATACACCTGATGAATGTCTGCCTGAATCAATTTGACAACGCCATGCCAACTCCAACTCCAACTGAGTTAGGAGCAGATTATAAATTATTGTACTCCCTGGCACAGCCTTTCCCAGCAGGATCCAGAACATGTTGGATCAAGCTGGGTGTGAAAACGTGCTTTATAGAAGGTCTGTGAGTCTAGAAAACAGTGGGAAGAACTTGATAAGAGTGAGATATTCAGCTCACAGGTTTCACAGTTCATCCAGGAAGAGAGAAAAAACTCACTTATGAAAGAAACATGATAAAAGCAATGATTCAGAAGGAGGGTTATGGGGAACAGCAAGGCTCTATGTAACTCTATCCAACACAAACTCTTCACAAATGCACACAATCATTTCCTATTTTTACAGAAACGGATTCCTTCCCTGGGACTCCATGAAAAGAACAAGAGGAATCTGAAGAATGGGGTGTAAGGTTTAAGCATAGATTGTAAGGTTCAACACATGCAATGTCACATCAAAAGCCTAAGTTATCTCAGTGCACACAATTCTGACCACTCATTGTTGCAATCCCTCCCCTTTTCCTGCCTTTCTATCAGCATTATGTTTCTACCAATATTTGTATGTCTTTAGAATTTCTCCATTCAGTTTCCTATCTTTAGTAAATGTTCTACCAAAATACACAAATTCATGTACTTGTTCAAAGACTTCTAAAAAGGTCTTTCCCATTCCATCATTTTAGGCCTTGGGAGCTGGGGAAAAAACCTAGGTACAAAATATATACATCTGAATAAACATAGCAACCCTTTTTCTGATACTGAAGAAAATACATTTATATCCTCAATTGTCTTTGTAATGGTTGCTGTTGTTATCATCACTGCAATGTAGTAGTTGGGAAATAAGATTTCTATTTAGCTATGTAAAGCTGATGATCAAAAACTAGATGCTTCTTCTGTGTCACTGCACCCTAATCCTGGTAAGAAAATTAGACCCAATACAATCAACACTTTGTAGCAGCAGGGGAACACCATGGCTTAACCAATGAAGGTTATTCCAAGTGTGACACATTATTATTATGGTTGGTTGCAATCAGCTAGATGTTTAGACTGGATTTGGCATTTTTGTCCACCTATCGAGTCCTTCCCAAGGACCTGGGATAGGCAGATGTTGTTGTCTGATGATGTTAAAGGTATCGTTGTAGGATATAAGCTGTTCCAAGTAAAGCTGCCTTTTGCAATTGACTGATAGTGATTTTGTCAATGCCGATGGTGTTCAAGTGGTGCTCCAGATGTTTGGGGATTGCACCCAAGGTGCCTAAAATTATTGGTACTACCTTTGGTTTCTTTTGCCATAATTGTTTTACTCCTATTTGCAGGTCTTTGTATTCTGTGATTTTCTCCAGTTCTTTCTCTTCTATTCTGCTATCTCTAGGTATTGCAATGCCCACTATCCAGACATTTTTGTCTTTCTCCTCCTCCTCCTCTTCTTCTTCTTCTTCTTCTTCTTCTTATTATTATTATTATTATTATTATTGGAAAGGCAGGAAAAATCAATCTTAAGTCACACGCTTACCAGCTAGCTGTACTGTTCTAGAGAGGTGATATGAACCAGAGCTCTGTTTTTTCTTCTTATAAATGCGAAAAATGGACTCTGGAAAATAAAATAAGAAATAAGACATTTTGCAGGCACAGAATGGAAAGACAGTTGTAGTGACAAAGCTGAATCCACAGGGTGAAAGGCTGGCAGTCCCACACCTTTCCCAGAAGTGTTCTGAGTTTCCCCCAACTCTGGTGGATTAAAGAGGGGACCCCACACCCGATGCACCTTATAGGAAAACAAAAGCTGATCAAGGTAAAATTAATTCTGTAATCCCATTTCCTGGCTTAGAGCACTGACTGCGACTAGAGAAATCAGCCCCCCTCCTTGGGAAGTCTGATCAATAGCACAAAGTGTAGCATAATTAATTAATTATACATTATTAATGGCTTAATTTTATACACATTTGCTTTATACGTTTGCACTTATCTATGCAAGGGAATATATTGAGCTCTAACTCCAAAGGCATGGATAACATCACTCAAATTTTTTGTTTCTAAAATTACTAATTGGGTTGGGGACTGATCAGAGTTTCTCCTGGGAATAATGGCTGGAGTGGGCTCTGGGTTGCCAGCTTGATTGCTAAAAGAGGCTCATCAAGCCAAGATCCAGAATGTGTGTGTGACCATGAGGTTTCTGTCATGTTTTCCCCCCAATTTTTTGGTATTCTGTATAAACCATATATTCAATACAGTGCAGATATTTAAAAAAAGTATAACTTCCCCTTGAACCATGTCTTACGCATTTAAAATACGTATATAGGATTAATAATTTTCTGGTGCACCACAGAACTACTGCTGTATTCCATACTGTGCCGCGGATTCAAAAAGGCTGAGGGCCACCGCGCTATCCTTTTTTCCTTTTTCTTACTTTCTTCTTCTTTTTGCTTTGCATACTTTTACTGTACTGAAAATTTTTAATTTAGAGAGAGAGAGAGAATCGCTGCTCTAGACGTCGGAAGCAACAGGTGGGGCGGCGGCGGCGACTTCCCCGCCCCGCGGTCTTCCCACGTGCCCCGAGGCCGCCCGAGGATGTCCTCCTGCCTAGGCAGCCTCCTCCGCGAGACCCCCCCGGGCCCTCCGACAAGGACCAATTTGCTCCGGGCACCCCTCCTGCAAGGCCGGCCTTCCTCAGGCGGCCGGGGCATCGGGCGCCCCGAGAAGGGAGGCCGAAGCCAGGCGACGCCAGCCCCGCGGCGGGCGCCAGAGGCGGCCGGCCCTCCCGGGAGGGAAAGCAGGACGGGTTCCTAGTCCTCATGAAGGAAAGGGCGCGAGGGCCGCTGGGTAAAGCGGGCGAGTCCTGCCTGGGAAACCCAGGAGGGAGAACAAAGGCAGCCGCGGCGAGGCCCGCCGGGTCTGTGTGATCCATTCAAGGAAGAGCCCCTGCCCCTCCCCTCCTCTCCTCCCCCCGACTCACCCGCAGCCCCAGACATCCACGTGCACGTGTGAGCGCGGCAGCGGGGGAGGGCCCGCGGGGTCCCGAGTCGGACAAAGAAGCGGCAACGCGGGTCGCCCGCGGGTGGGGTCAAAAAAAGCAAGATGGCGGACGCGGCGGCGGCGTCATTCAAGCCCCGCCCCTTTCAATGTACGTGGGTCTCGCCGGCGCGTTCCAAAGGGGCGGGGCTTGCAGGGTCCCTCTGGACGCCGCCTGCCTTGCCCGGAGCGGAGCCGGCGAAGAGCTGCGGGTGGCCGCTGCTGCCGGGGGCGTCCCGCTCCAGCTGTTGGAGGAGCCGCCTCGCCTCCACCTTCCAGGAGCAGCTGCTGCTGCGGAGGAAAGGCGATTCTCCCCCCCCCCCGTCGCTCTTCGAACCAGGATGACGCTCTCTGGTTTATTCCTCCTTCGCAAGGAAAGGGCGCCCGTGCAAAGGGTGTTCTTTGTCAACGTGTGCGTGCCTGGCTCTGGGGTGCAGAGTGCCCTCCCGCCAGTGTATCTCCCTCTTTGCAGCGGCACTGACCGATGTCGGGCTTTCTGCGTTGCCCGCTCCTTCTCCGGCTGAACCCTGGAGCGTGAGCCCCTCCCCTGCCACCTCCTGGTCCGTCTCTCGCTGCCCAGGAATATTTGCTAGGTGCCCACAGGCTCGGAGCTGCTTCTCTTTGGCCTGCCTCGTGTGCCAGTCGCCTCAAGTACTCTTAGCGCTGAATCCCCCCAAAGCTGCCAGATCTGTAGGATTGGATCGCTTGGTAACAATTAGCGTCAAATAATTTTGAGAGCTCGTGTTGGTTACTTATTATCATTTTATTTTTGGACTCTGAGAATACAGAGGCCTGCTTAATAACTGGCGGTGTTCCAGTTCCCAGCACAATAGGTGTTCAAGGATGCCTCATGATGTTAGTAACACAGTCACAGATGGAGCTCGGTTCATTCATTCTTTGGATCTCTATGCTGGAAATGATCCATTGCCTCCGTGAGGATGAGGATGAGGATTTTTTCTTCCTCTTCCTCCAGATTTTGAAGGATGATCAAGGCCACCCTATCCGTTAGCAAAATTTGAGAGTTTCTGACTCTCCCCAATTAGGATTCAGTCCTGTAGAAGATCAGACACGAAAGTACCAGCTGAGATTTTAAAGTTTTATTGAAAGCTTGCCAATAGAGTCAGCTGGGGTCTCCCCTTAAGACAGAGAAGAGCCCCGGTCACACCCAAAGAAGAAGATTTTATACATGTTTCTTGCAAAGAGATACAGCAATTAACAAATGATTGGCTGAAATTGGCATACGTTTTGGATCCTCATTATTGGGGGTGGCATACGTTTTGGATCCTCATTATTGGGGGAAACCTATCTTCCTGATGACCTATTGGTTACTAGTCAGAGTTCGGGGCACCCCCCTTTGATCTTCTGAATTTTATTGTTTCCTAGAATGCAGATTGGGGTCACTTTCTCCCATATCTTTATGGCCTCGACACTTTGGGAGACAGGATGTCTGCCTAAAGCCTTTCAACATAACAGAAACCAGGGAAATGTGTGAAGGTTCATGAACATCAGTTTCCTTGTTATCCCTTTGGTTTTCAAATGTAAGGAAATAAAGATGGGAGAAGCTGGGAGCCCTTTTTCATCAAGTTTCATATCCTTACTGGTAGTCAAGCCAGGTACTAAAGGCCCCGGTCCCTGCCAAGAAAAGTGCCCCCTCCCTCGAGGTGGAGAGAGAGAGAGACTGAGAAGTGGGTGTGGTTCTACCTGCCGGCAGGCGGAGCCTTTCCTTGGCCGCTCTTGGTGGGGAGGATGCCCTGATTCTTGACTGGCTCCGTGCAGGTTTGGGAGTGCTTTGGATGTGGAAGGAGCTGCGTCTTCGGGATGATGCGTTGAGGGTGGGAATGTGCTGGTGCAGCCCCCAGTTACGTCAGATGCTCGAATGGGTTTGCTGGGGGTTGCGGAAACCGATCCAACACATCCTGAATCCTGCTGGGAAAAGCTACTCCAGAGAATACAGTACTGTAAATCTGCTCCTGATTCTGCTGGAATTATATCTGACATGGAGTTTCCAAATAGATTCAGGCCGACATTCAACGGGGGTAGCTTTCCTTAGCATAGGGCAGAATAGTGGTAAGTTTCAGCCTCTACTTGACTATCAGCTGCTATTAATCGGGACCTGGTTCACCTGTTGCGCTAAGCTATGGATTGTGTTACCCACGGTGCACTGAACATCCCATCCTTTGCTGGGCTCACGCACCACGCTAAGCTCACCCCAAAGAAAACCAGACGGGATAGATAAGGTCTTGTATGAAGCAATCCAGGTGCGATTTCCTTTAGAACCAAGCTGGCGAATTAAAGCTCACTATGGCATTGTTATCTGCCCCCACCCCACTATCATGACTGAAAGTAGTAATGGTTACCCGATGGAAGCAGCCTATTGGTTAATTGGCATCCCTTATTTGCCTCCCTCCCTCTTTTCTCTAAAAAGTTAGGATGGTCATCTGAGAAGGAGTGGCTAAACAAGGCAATTGCTTTTCTGCCATTACATGGCTATTAGTGTGCAAACAGCAAGTAGCTTCTTTTTAATCAACTCCTAATACCTTCTGCCCACAACCATTTTTGAAAGACTAAAGGCTGTTGGCATCCTGTTATGTCTTGAGGTCGCAGCTGTTTAAAAATTCTGAATGACATTCATTATTAAACAAAAAAAAATGTCAGTCCTCAAAAAGGGCTAATCTTGACACCAATCACACCTTTTTGCCCCTCCCCATGTTATTTGCACAGCAATCCCATTACATAGGTAGGAGCAAAAGAATCTCTTCAGTCTCCAATTCAGATATGGTAAACTTTGGTTTTGGCTTATGTGTTGCATTTCTTTGCTTTTGACAGTTTTAAACCTGTTATTCCCAGTTATGGCTTAGCCTATTGCATCAAGTCTGGTTGTCAAACCAACCCCTGCATTGAAGGGTTAGACCCAGATTCAAGGCTTGCTTCCTCATCGGCCAAGATAGTTGTGATATTCCAAGGGAGGCCTAGTTCCAGTTTCCTGGAGTTTTGCTGTTCTTTCCTCACTTGCAGTTCCTCCGAGGTTTTCTTGCACATAGCCTCAGACAGTCTGCAAAACACTTTTCAGATGCAGAACGTTAACCGTGGGGTTAATTGGGAATTTCAGTTGTTGGTTCCAGTTTTGCAGCGTTTTGGTCCACAAGGCCTGCATTTGAAACCCTTAAGTTAAGGTCCTTCAGTCATTTCACATCTGGGTTCTGAGGAAACATCTAAAAACCAAAGTTGCTTTTTTCCCTGGAAACGATGTCCCTCCCCCCCCGGCCCCCGGCCCTCCCTTGGGTTTTTGAAATAGGAGCTAAGTTTTATTTTCCCCCACAACCATTCTCTTTTTTTCTCTCAGGGATTGAGATCAGGATTTTCTTTGAAAAGTCTCAACTTTTTGAAGAGAAAATACTGCAGAAGAAGGGAAGAGAAGAGGAAGAGAGATGCTCCTTTTCTGGCTAAACACTGAGACATATTTGTCGGATACACAACTGGGAAGCTATTGCTCATCCAAATTATACTGGGTTGTATGTGAACTCACCCACTCCTCTCGCAGATGATCTTAAGTATAATCTTCTTGTGAATACCTACGTACCTGCACATGATTATGATTTCAAGAGAGATGCAGCAGGATTGTGCGGTTTTAGTCATGCGCTCTTCATACTTGAAAGAACCGTTTTGTAAATATTGCACTGTGTTTCCACAGCCTTATCTTTCCTACTAAAAATACTCTTTAAATTTGGTGGCTTTATCATTTATTTCCAATGAAAAGTATTGTGTTATAAAGTTGCAAGGTTCTCTTATTGTTTGCGTAAATTCAAATGTATTAAAATAAGTGGTATATTACTTGACTAATGTTAATCCCCATGAAATCCTTCGTTTTATTCCTGGGAGGTGGGCATTGCCCAAATTCATTTGCTTAAAGAGTTTTGGCAGTGCAAAGCTTGATGTAACCTGCTCCTTTGTGCTGGTTAAATTTTCATTTCATCCATAAACTATGTATTTGATTTACAGAGAAGGTAAAGAAGGCGAGAGTCAGGCGGCGTATCAATTTAATAAATAATAATTTTAAAAGTAGCCTAGAATTCATGAAAATCATTTTTAAACAGTTTCATGGAACCAGCAAAACATTCTACTTTTTCCCACTGCAATATATTCCTCTTTCTTTTTTCTTTGTACCACTTTTAGTGGCCAGAAAACTTTCCCCTTTTGGGACTATTTTATTTTAGAAGCTGTTCCTCACATCATAAGTGTTCTGGCTTGAGATTTGGTGGGGATTTTCAAAGAAGCAGTCCCTGAAAACAGTTTGCATATGCCAAACAGCAGCTCAGTATTCTTTGGGACATTTAAGGAAGGGTTTCCCTTTCAATCATTTCAAAAATGCATATGATTTCAGCTTGCCTCAGACTACACAGGTGGCTCTGGGGGTCACCCATCCAAGTACTAATCAGGTTGATCTTGTTTAGCTTCTGATCGTAAACTAGACCAGTCAGGTGCTACCATCAGCTGAGGATACTTGCTAAAACATAAAGATGTATCTTTCCTGCAACTGCTGAGGGCCAGGATCTGGATAGTTTCTAAAGCTAATGCCTTGTATATAGTCATCTGAAGCGCAAAGGTCCATTGAGTTCAGTTCTTGGTAGAGGACTTGAATCCTGTTGGTCTCAAATTCAACAAAAGTGGTCATTTAGGGCCTGCCTCCTGGAAGTTAACATAGGTGAAAAACACATCAGAATTGGTAGGATTGGATTAATTAACTCGATAGGGAGCATAACACAATGTTTGCATAATCAGATCAGTAATAACATTTGTATTTCAGTATGCCAAGGCTCTTCTGATAAGCTTCTTCCGAGACACACAAACAAGAAGGAATTTAAAACTCCTGTGGAGAACAAAAATGCTTTTGTCAGCTCCTCCTGCTTAACCTAATACTGTAATATGTGTTTTGTTCCCAGGTGATACAATCTTATGAGCACATAGTTTTGTAAGTTAGATTATTTTAAGTAAAACCATTTCCCCAAATTGACTTGGGCTTCTTTTATCAACTCTGCTCTCCACCCTACCCAAAATCAGTGTTTCGATTCCTCCAGATTCTCTCAAACTCCCCAAGATTTTTAACTGAGCGAAAGCTAAGTTTCAACCAAGTGTGACACAAGGGTTGTTTGTTTTGTCTTCCTATCACAAAGACAATATTTTTATTATTATTATGAATATTTGTTTAACTTAACAGTTTGTAACAAAACCTTATTAGTATTTTCAGAGCAGCAAATCCTTACCTCTTTCTAAGGAGTTGAGGGTGGAGGGAATGACCTTGAAGGTCAGGAGGAAGGCAGAGGTCAGATGAGAGGGGCCTGAGCCTCAGCCAAGAAAGTAACTTGAGAAGACATCTCAGACAGGACCCTCCCTAGTTCACACAAAAAGTGCGGGAGGGGGAGGCACATTCAGACTTCCAAGGTTCTGGTTTTATAGCTGTTACGATAAAGATAGCTATAGCCTATATAATAATAATTTATTAAACTTGTATGCTGCCTGACTCTCAGCAACTCTGGGTAGCTCACAATGAAGAAATTACAATAAAGCATAAAAAGTAAAGAAAAAGAAGATGGCAAGCACAGTGAATTGAGGGGTCTCTCCATCGCTGAAGGCCTGGATGAGGTAATGGCTCTTCTAAACTACACTAGAGTGGGGGCCATCCAGATCTTGGGGGGAACCTCGTTCCAGAGGGCAGGGACTGCTACAGAAAAGGAGCACTTCTGCAGTCCTGAGAGATGACATTGTTTAATTGAAGGAACCTGGTGCATGCCATCCTTGCAGCTTCAAACCGGCCAGGCAGATGCTATGGGAGACAGGTGGTCCCTCAAGTAATCAGGCTCTAGGCCATGTAGGGCTTTATAGGTAACAACCAGCACCTTGAATTGCAACCAAACAAACTGGCAACCAGTGCAGCTTGCAAAGCAGAGGTGCTACGTGGGCATACCAAGGCATGCCCATTACTGCTCACACCACCACATTCTGGACCAGCTGAAGCTTCTAGGTGGTCTTCTAGGGCAGCCCCAAGTAGAGAGCATTGCAGTAGTCAAGCCACAAGATGACTAGGGCGTGAGTGACTGTCTGAAAGGCCTCCTGATTTAGGAAAGGGGGCAACTGGCACACCAGATGGAGTTGTGCAAAGGCCTTCCTTGCCACAGCTGACACCTGCTTTTCAAACAGGAGCTGCAAGTCCAGGAAGACCCCCAGATTGTGTAATGTCCTGGGTTTCTTAGTCTACTCTACCTTGTTGGGCTGATATCATACCCTTTACACAGATGCTACTTAAAATCAGCTATGACCTCACTGGAAGCGCAGGGGAGCTGAACTACAAACTAAAGCTAATATGTGAGAATACTTTGTACGTTAATTGTGTGTTCTCCATTGTATAGGAAGCAATGCCATGAGCACTTACATTTCCCATTTCTGAGGGTTCAAGCAGAGGCTGGGCAGCCATCTTGCTGAGATACCTTAATTATAAAACAGGAGAATTGGGTGCAGTAGGAGGAAGTTAAAGCCAAATGAAGACAATGACAAAAGGATGTTTCTCCCCGGCAAGCCAGCTCAGAGTGGCTGCATTCCCACCTCAGTGAAGCCAAATTTCTGCCATCTGTTGGTCTCCTGAAAAATGGAAATGGGGACACAATTAACACAATAGTAAATAAGACTTTAGTATTGAAAACACTTTTTTTAATTTACTTAAACCAGTGTTGTCCAAACTTGGCCACTTTAAGATGAGTGGACTTCGACTCCCAGAATTCCTCAGCCAGCATGGCTCATCTTAAAGTGGCCAAGTTTGGACAACACTGACTTAAGTACATAATCTGTGCTGCATACTGCAATTGAAAAAAATATAGGAAAAGTGTTAACTGCACCCATGGAACTGCAAACTCTGAGAAAGAAGGTGTCCACCTGGGGACTCCTTTAAAAAAGTCAAGTTGGCTGGGTGACGCAAGTGAGAAAGGAGTCGAGCGTCAATCCTGCAGTCAATCATGACTTTTTTCACCTTCCTCTGTAGATGCCCCGTCACGATTTTCAAGAGCAGAGGCTGGCTTTAAATGCTACTTGTTGGACAACCTAGTGGGAAGGTACTATATTGTTTTCTAGGGCATCTGGGGAGCAGGGGGCTGCAGTAGATGGCAATTAAGATCCTCCAGATCTATAGCTCAGCTTACCCATTGTGGTTTGTTTAACTATGTTTCCTTGAATAAGCACAATTGGTTAGGTTCACACAACCTGCTAATAAACTAGAACCAAACCACCTAATGGCCCAGTGGGATCGGTAAAGCTAGACTCTAATTATCTTGTGCCTTTTCTCCATATATAGCAGAATGAAGCAAGAGAACCCTGAGGTTGCAAAAACCATTATATTCTTTTTTGCTGGAAGGGGAAGATGCTCTTTTGGAATGCTTTCTTACAGCAAAACAAGCCAGACACAGCAAATTTAAACAAAAAACAAGAACAACATAAAACCTTCTCTGGTCTGCTACCCACCTGATGCAATACCTACACCTCCCAATCATTTTTAGTTTAGGGCAGCAAATTGGGCTGCACAATTTTGGAGGATCACCAGGTGGCAGCAAAGAGATAGTTTTCCTACATCTCTCTGCTGCCATCTAGTGTTCATCCCAATTTCTGCAGCCCGGGTGGGAAAGCCCTTCTTTAGCTAGTATGACAGCCAGGTTGGATAGGGAGGTAGCATCTCAGATAAAAGGTTTTTCATAGCCATTCAGAAATCTATTGCGCTACTTTTCTATTTTCAAAGTATTTTTACTGCATGGAAACTTTTTTCCCAAAGGTTTCATTCCCAGTTGATCCTATAGCTGGAACAGCTCCGTCGCTCCCTTCTGTATGCACAAAACAGGCCTATGATGGAATCTGCACATGAAGCAGAATAAGAACAGTGAGCTGCAGACATGCCTTTTATTCACTGCCACCAACAACGCAGCAGAAAAAGAGCCAGTTGCAGCTTTTCCCGAAATAAAGATGCTGAAGACGATAAACGTCTCCCCTATTAAAGCTGCAAAAAAGCATAGGAGCCTGTCGAGAAGAAAAAGATAGCAACGGTAAAGAAGTAGAAAGAAGTGTTGGAAGCAGCCCAGGGTCTTTTGGAGTGGGGAGGCTATAATAAATCTAAATAACAACAGCAGCAGCAGCAACAACAAAACAACAAAAATAGCCTGCAAATAGAAATAGAACGACTGTGGCAAAAGAAAGCAAAGATATTACCAGTAGTAATAGGCGCCTTGGGTGCAATCCCCAAACATCTGGAGTACCATTTGAAGACCATCGGCATTGACAAAATCGCCATCAGTCAATTGCAAAAGGCAGCTTTACTTGGAACAGCTTAGATCCTGTGATGATACCTTCAACACCATCAAACAGCAACATCTGACTATCTCAGGTCCTTGGGAAGGGCTCGATAGGTGGATAAAAATGCCAAATCCAGTCTAAACATCTGGCTGACTGTGCGACCAACAGCAACAACGATAATGGTTTATAAGTGGATAGACACATAATAATAAAAAATAGATGAACTTTATAAATGGTCAGATACACATACATGCTTATAAGGGTAAAGAAAGAAGAGAATGAAGATTAAAATGTGCCAAAGAGAAGCTATACTGCATTTTTTTAAAGCCGGCAGTAGTAGGGTTTGGCGTGTGTCTCCCAGCTGAGCAAAACACCCTTCCTAGACGGAGTTTCTTGCCTGTTACAGTATGTATGCTTCTTATTATTGGCTCCTGGGCTCCTTGGGGTTTTGCCTCTTGATACTTTAATTTCAAGATGCTAAAGGACAGCATTAGCTTCTGTCCTTGACAATTTGAGCCAGGAAGCTGCGGTCTCAGGAGGGTGCCGATTTGGCTGAGTTGTAGGAGGAAAGATCTCCATTAGTCAGCAGAGTGGCTTGGGACCTTACTTTTGTAAGAAACGTCATCACTCACACCCATCTGAGCACTCTTGGACTGGCCTTTATCCCTAATGAAGAGATCAAAAGATCTCAGATCCTTGCATAGTGTTGTGATTTAGGGATTTCTGTATGCTTTTATGGCCACGACGTCTTGGTTTCTTGTACTGTTTCTGAGAAAAGGCTCAGAAGGGACCGAGCTGTTCTTCTTCTAATCTGGACAGTCTAGCAATCACTTCAGACCACCCTTCATTTTCAACCAAGTAGGGAGTTTGTCAAAACTGAGCGGAATAGGAGTCTTTAGGACTAAAAGGTTTGGCCAAAAAAGGCAAGGCAGCTGTTGCACACATTTCATTGCAACATATACAACTCTTGTCCTAGGACTAGATAATTCTGATTAACCTACTGGTGCTCTGATGATTGATAAGATGTGTGTCTGCATGTTTTGCATATGTCAATGATTATGCAAGCTCTCATAGTCTGATGTGATTATGTGCCATCAAGTTGGTGTTGACTTTTAGGAACCGCATAGATAGGTTTTCTCCATGATGATCTGTCCCTAACCTGGTCTTTCAGGTCTTCCAATGGTGCCCCCACCACCACTGTAACTGAGTCCATCCACCTGGATGGTGGCCGCCCTCTTCTTCTCTTTCCTTCCACCATTCCCAGCATTAGAGCCTTCTCCAGACAGCTGGGTCTTCACATCATATGTCTGCAGTAGGATAATTTGAGCCTGGTCATTTGTGTCTCAAGTGAGAACTTTGTTTGATGATCCATTTGTGTGTTTTCTTGGCTGTCCATGGTATTTTCAGGAGCATTCTCAAACACCAAAGTCCAAAAGTTTCAATACTCTTTCTATCTTGCTACTTCAACTTTCACTTCCATAGAGTGTCATGGGGAATACCATTGTTATCACTATTCCGATCTTTGGAAGTATGCATACATCATGGCATCTGAATATCTTTTTTCTTTTTTCTTTATTAAAACTTTTATTAATATACATAAAAAGTACAGATAAAATACAAATCAAAAAGAATAGAAAAGAAAGAAGATAGAACTAAAAGAAAAAGACAAAAACTAAAATAGTGAGAATAGGTAGAAAGATGAAACGGAAAATGATTTCTGACTATCTCCAATACAGATATGAGTACAAATTTGAAAAAAGTTAATCTCTTACCACTAATTAGTCCAAATTCACATTATTTCTATCAACACAAACCATCTAATCAATAAATCCCACAATCAAAGCTTCATTTTTTCCCAACCCAAGCATGTAATTTAGGAAGGGTTGCCATGAGGAGACAAACTTAGAAACAGTATTATCTCTTATTAAAGCTATTAGCTTCGCTATTTAAGCCAAGTCCATTAATTTAATAATCCATTCTTCCACTGTAGGTATTTGTGAGTCTTTCCATCTTTGTGTGTATAACAGTCTTGCAGAAAGCCAAAGGATTTTTCCAAAGAAGCAAAGTTCCATGACATTTCTCCAATCCTTCCTCCATCATCTGAATATCTTTTTCAAGGCCTTCATGGCTGCTCTACCAAGGGTTAGTCTGGAGCATGTTTCTTGACTGCTTGTTTTTTTACTGTTGATGGTTGATCCTAAAAGGCAGAAGAAGCTAAGCTATTTACCATTTTGATATATTTACTATTAATTCTCAGGCTGGTTTTTGTATTTGTTGTCATTAGTTTAGTCTTCTTTATATTTAATTTTAGTCCCCTTTAAATATAAAGAAGACCAAACTAACTAGTAATTACTAAATTAATGTCCCAAAATGGACAACTTTTGAAACTGTTCACCACAGTATCCTTCTGGACTACCTGCAAGGGTTGGAGGCATGGTGTTAAAGTGGTTCTGCTCCTTCCTGAATGGAGGGGTCCAGGGGGTAGTTGTGTGGGGGCAGGGGAAGGGCAGACTCCCAGCTACTTAGTTATTGAGTACATCGTGGTTCAGGTTCCTTTCTCCTGCCCTGTTGAATATCTACATGAAACCACTGGGAATGGTCATCTGCC
Organism: Python bivittatus; assembly: GCF_059951505.1. Taxonomy (NCBI): domain Eukaryota; kingdom Metazoa; phylum Chordata; class Lepidosauria; order Squamata; family Pythonidae; genus Python; species Python bivittatus. The sequence continues at coordinate 86,930,022 of NW_028277035.1, forward strand.
AGTTCAGAGTAAAGTATCATCAGTACACTGATTATACTTAGCTATTCATCTCTGCCCTTGGCCCACTGGGAGATCTGGTAAAATTCATGAGCTGATAGCTGGAAGCTGTTAGGATTAAGAGAAACAGGCTCAGACTGAACTTAAACTAGATGGAGTGGCTATTGATTTAGAATCCAGGACTGTACCATCTTTGGCTCTTGATGGGGTAGTGCTTCCTTGGAAAGAGCAGGGTCACAATCTGGAGGTCCTCCTGGACTCACACCTCCTGTTCAAAGAGCAGGTGGAAGATATGGCCAGAAGGGCTTTTGCACAGTTTGGCTGGATGCATTGAAGCTGATTGCTCACGTCCTTGTCATCTCTCAGTTAGATTACAGTAATTTGCTCTACATGGGGCTGCCCCTGAAGACTGATTCAGCTGATTCAGAACACAGCGGGCTCAGTGGTCAGGGTACTGTCACATTGCAAGCCTGCTGTATGAGCAACACTGGTGGGTTCCTGAAGGCAGCTGAAGGTATTGGTCACTACCTATAAAGGCCTACATGGCCTGGGGCCTGATATTGTCTTCCTGCAATAGTTTCTGCCCATCTTACCCAAACAACTAGGGAGCACTGAGCTGGAGGTATGGCATGGCAGGGTCCAACAGCAGGCATTCCCTGGAGCAATTCCCCTCCTCTGGCATAGCTTTCCCCCCCATAGGGGGATGGCTCTTCCAGAGGGCGTTTGGGGTTTAACTTATTAATGACACCACTTCTTACAATTTTGAAATTTCTAGCTCATATTCTTGTTACCATTGTTTTATTTGATTTTATACAGTACCTTGTTTTTAATACATGGATTCTGTAAGCCATCTAGAGTCTGGCCAGTTTCAAAAATAAAATAATTACAAATTTCTCATCAGTTTGTTCTGGAAGAGTCCATGGTGCAAGCCAACTTCATATTTGCACCTGATCATGCCCAGTTTTCAAACAGACAAAGCCTGAGGAAGGATTCACACAATATGATTTATTTGCTTTTAGGTTAGAGCATTGTGTGAATCCACCAATTGTGGTTTATTTGGTAAACCATATTTAAATACACCAGAGAGTAGCACAATGTGCGAATCTGAAACTTGATATGAACAATTTTAACATAAGCCACTTTTCTCCAATCTGGTTTTCATACGTAGACTTTTAACTATTTCTTTCCTGATGAAGAGTTCTCGGAAATGCAGGATATTAGAACTATTCTGTAAATCTTCAGATGAGCAGATATAAGTGTTGCCTGAATGTACCCCTCCTATATAATTGTGTAAATGAAAAACTCTTTTCATTTACTTTGCATTTAGTCATCCTCATGTGGAACTATGGCTGTTCCATATTTTGCAAATTTATAAATCAAATTTATATGCCGCCCATCTCACTATATAAGTGACTCTGAAACAAAACAGCAGTGATATACTCACTCATAGTCAACTGAGTAATGATTTATTCAGCCCAGTTTCCTGGATTTGCATGGTCATAACGTAACCACACAGGCTGAGTTCAGACAACCCACTGGAATAAAGTGTGAATGGTTAGTTTGTGGTTCAGTGTGTCACCAGAAATAGGCATCAGATAAACTTTACCTCTCACCTGTATCTTCATTCCAGGACAGGCTTCACCTACCATGTGCTGTTCTTAAGACAAAGGAAAATGATATTTTGACAGTGTTTCCTGGCCTCAGTTCCTCCATCTGTTCATTGGAAGCACTGAGGTGGAATGCAACTAAATAAAACAATCCAGAAGCTAAACATGTGGTCATCAGAATGGAAGATGCTGCATAAGGAGATCTCTTGCTTCAAGACAAACAGGCATCCTTCTTAACCAGTTATGGCACCTAGGATGAGAAGATCCCTGGGTAGTCAGATCAGGAAGGTAGACTTGCAGCTAAGGAACTAGTGGAGCACGAAAGGAAAATGCTAATTGTCTAATTAATCATGGAGAAAGAGTGCTTTGTAAGGCTTCCTGCTCAGGAGCCTTCTGAGAGCTTCCAGAACAATTGACGTGAACCTGGGCCAAGCCACATGGCTTCCAGGAAAACCAAACCAGTGCCCTGGAGGGTTGCCTCACCACCCCAAATTAGAGCAGAGAAGCTAATTCTGACCCTCTTTTGAAGACCAAGCAGGACTCCGTCTCCTGGCTTCTTTTCTTCAGCTTTATTTCATCTCAAGCTTCTCTTGCCAACACCATGTTTGTTCCTGGCAAGATTTCATTGGAGAGAGGAAACAACTGCAAAGAGCCTTGTTCAAGCACAGTTTATTGAACCATGGTTTATTCAACACCAAAATTGGCTGGGTTCACACAAAATGCTAAATCATAAGTTTTAATTGCAGAGGCTGGGTTCATAAATACAGGTAGTCCCCAGTTTAAGAACAAGTTCCATTCCCAAGGTCTGTCCTTAAATCGAATTTGTATGTACGCCGGAACAGTATTATTTTATAATACTGTATTAGGAGTATCGTGTAATGAACTCGAACCATTGTGTATTTAACTTGAAAAATTATGTCTTTAATTTGAATTTTGCTACAATAGGCTCTGTTCTTAACTATGGGTTGCCCTTAAACTGGGTGTTCTTAACCCAGGGACTACCTGTATGCTAAACATAAAGCAAAAAAGCCACATGAAGATTTAATTAGTGCAGGATGTCATCCAGAGCACAATTTTCCTTGCAATGCTCCTATGACTTTAAACTGCAGCATGGCAAGCAGAAATCCACCATAAGGATGTCTTAATTTGGATGGAATTCACTGCTGTAAGATCTTGGCTGAATTCATAAAACACACATACCTGGTACTTGTGTCATGTGTCAGTTGTGTAAATGATGGTCACTGGTTTAGGTGAGTTTAAGAGATTAGTTCAGTTAGGGCCTCTGACCACCTGCTCAGCCCAGGAATTTGTGATCAGCTTCAAGTTCTCCAGTGTGTTCCTTCAAAGATCCGTTTCAGATGTTTGTCCCTGAATGTTGTTTTTCAGCAATGTCCTTTAGGGGAGAAGGAAAAAGCTTTTTAGTTATGAGCAACTGGAATCAGAAAGATTCACCAATAAATTAGATCTGCCTTCTGAGAACCGCCCTTTCTCCTGGCTCAGAGGATTTTAAAGGGAAGGTAAGATAAGATAAATTGAGGGAATTTTTGGTAGGGATCAGCCTTAAGCCATGGGGGAATCCCATCCTGGAGAGCTACAGCTAGAGGGCCAGCCAGGTAAATTGAATGCTGAAGTAGACAGACACTTCAGAAAACTGATCCAGTTTTCTCCTGTTGGCTGGTTCTCTCGCTGGCCAGCCAAGTAAATTAAATGCTGAAGCAGGCAGACACTTAGACAGATCCAGTTGGGGCTTCTTGGGAGAAAAGTTGTGCGTCTGCTCCCTCATTGTCTGCAAAAACTCATGTGGCCAGCAGAATCTGGGCAACCCAGCAATTGTTCAATTTTACAAAGGCCTGTTTCTAACCCTTATTTCCCTGATATTTCACAAAGATTAGCAGCAGAAGAAATTCATCAAAGAAAGACGCCTCATGTATTTCCTTTTTTAGAAAGGAAAACGATCAGTTTGAACATCATACTAAACCATGACTTAGTAATGATTTAAGGAATAAACCACACTGGGGTGCTTCAGTGTAATGCACTAAGTCATAAACCTTGGTTTACAAACCACAATGGCTGAGTTCACATAACACACAAAGCCAAACAGATCACATAATAAATTAGCACAAATGTGTTTGTGGGTGGGTAGGTGGGCAGAATGATTTCTGGATGGCCAAACTATTAAATCTAGTTTAGTTCCTCTGAGTGTGTGAAGAGTTCAGGTTGAAAAGGAAGTGCCCTGATTGTATAAACAGCCTCCTAAATATGATCACTTGGTTAGGTTTTAAGATGCCATAAGCCCTTTGGTGGGTTTTGCTGTCACAGACAGAATTCAACACATGAATTAGGTACTTAAGTGCTAATGATTGCCAAAGCTCACCAAGGAACTGGAGCAGGAAGCTCTTGATGGGGTGTTTGAAAAGGAGAGGACCATTAATTTTAATGTCTGAGCTTTCAGCAGGCCCCTGGAGGGCTGGAAATGGCCCATCTTCCAAACATAGCCTTTGGAATAGATGGAGCAACAGAGTCCAATTCTCTGCTAGGCAAGGGAGGGGGGATCCGTTCGAGCCCATCCCCTGAAGCTCCTCTATTGTGACCAAAGGCAAGCATCCTGGTGGGGTTGATAAGAAGACCTTTGTGTGCGTGTTTTTCAGAAAGAAGGTCCTCTCTCTTTCCTCCAGCTTTTACTAGGCCTATGTTTAAGGGCACCAAGGGGGTAGTACCCCCATTAAACATTAGGATAAAAATAATACGGCTGTTTCCGAGCAACCGTTGTGACTGCTGCTGGAGGATTCTGTGTATTTAGACCTGGAGGAGCCAGAGCCCAGGTGGAGCCAAAGCTGGGGGAGTCGACCAGATGGTGTGCAGGGCTAGCAGGAAACCAAAGGAGACAGAAATTGCCTCAGAGGCAGTGTGGGCAATGTGCGAGTGGAAGAACAAGAGCGCACGCAAAGAGAGCTTTGAGGATGCAAGTTGACTGCAATTTGGAGACCCTGGAGCAAGGAAGAGGGCTGGGCTGGGAATACAAACAGACAGCCTTGCCCATCAATTTATTTTCACACCAATGGAAAACCTGAGTTGCCTGAGTTTGCTCGAACATCGGGGGGGGGGCATCTCGAAAGCCGAGAAGAGGACCTTCTGTGGGCATAGGGGTAGCCTCCCCTTCTAAAGAATAAAACTTTTTCTGCAATATTTATTCATGAGTCCATGAACACCACCAATTCCAGAAAATGTGTTCAGTTCTTTTATGTCCATTTTCTCCCTAGCATGTGCCAAAAGCAAAGGATTAGTACGGATGTGCTGAATTCTAGCTTTTGTTACATCCAAGTGAAAGTTGGAATAACTGTGTTTAGAAGGAGCTACCTCCAAAGTCGGACGAGGAATGTCAAATGGTTTGAAATACACTGCCAAGAATTAGGAACTGGGGCTTGGAGATCTGAGTGTTTGTTTCTGGGCACACATCACTAATGACCTCTTTGATGGTAATTATTAATAATTTAAATTAATAATTTATTAATAATAACAATTATAATTAATTAGATAATTAATTAATTATCTCTTTGATCCCAAAAGCTGATCTTAAATAGAAGTTGATGTAATGCTGATGTGAGTCGCTTGAGAATATGGTCCAGAAACTTGAGTTGGTGTCATAAATAGCAACAAGAATATTATGTAATTGTACGAGGATTACAATAATCCTGCCCGTTCTGGTTTGTTTCTAAGGGGATTGCAAAGCTCTGTACGGCTCGGGACCTGATGTCTGCTCACGTATTGGCAAGCCTGCTCCTTAAAGCAGCTTTCTCCAGTCTGGCGCCCCCCAGATGTGGAGGGATTGCAATTCCCAGAATTTCCCACCATCTGTGGAGGTTGGGTGTGCTTCCCTTATTCAGGGGTTCAGTGCTAACATGAGTGATCCTGCAGGGGACACAAAAGGAATCAGTAGTGCTTTTCCTGAGGTGGGACATTCTCCTTCCGGAAAACCACCAGAACCCTAAAATGAGAGAATTTAAAGGGATCTTGATAGTTATCTAATTCAACTCCCTGGTTTTTTCTTCTTTCAGTGTGTGGATTGGCCCCGGAGACTTCTCTGTTTCAGCCAGCCTTAAATTTCCTGATAACTTGCAAGTGTGGACATTATTCTTTTAATTCACCAAAATGAAATGGCAACTTTTTCAAGCTTTTTTCCCCCCTGCCAACGTTAACAGCGTTTTCATTGGAAAATTGTATTAAATGCTTTATGATCAGGGTTCCAACCAGACTAAGCTTTTAAAAATGTAAATAAAAGTACAGTGGGAATTTTCTCTCACACACACATACATGGGCTGCTGCACATCGCCTGAGATCACCCAAGACACCTAAATGGGTCACCGAAAGACCGAGCAGCTGCCAAGTTTAATTAGCTTTAACTCAGGTTAGCTTTTTTGTGGTTTAGTGTGATGTAGAAACCCAGCCATTTTGGTCAGTTTGTAATTCATTTTGCTGTGAGTGCCTGGAAAATGGGTTAATTCAGTACGCAAGCTAGCTGTGTTGTGCCAATGCAGACACAGCATTTTGAACATCGGTTTCTACCTATTGTGGCAATAGTCAGCAGTGGCCGCGGCATGTGGTCCCCCTACCTCGGTGCACAGAAAGTGTTTAGAAGGGTGTGCAAGAGAAGAGGGAAAAGCGGAGTGCCCTTCCAGTGCTTGCCCACCATCTTGTGGGAGGCAGTGTAGAAAAATGGCTTTGAGAAGTTGCTGGGAAGGGTAAACCAGTTGCTCATCCCCGGGAAAGTTGGAAGTGCGAGAAAGAGACTCGGAACAGCCCCACCTTGACCTTGTTGTCCTTAAAAAGGGGCAGTGAAAGTTGGAGGGCTTACAAGATTCTGTGATTATACCCTACAATAATAAAGTAGCATTCCTGGAATCCTTGCGGTATTTGTCTCTTGGCCTGGCCTACCTTGCAGGGTTGACAGGTGGAGGGCGACTGCAGTAACTGGGCATAGATGGAATCCCTTTCCCTCCCCCCCCCATGGCTGGAGGGGAATTCCACAGGGCGACACCTTTTTCCATTCTATGTTAGGGGCATCACGGGAGGTGTGTGGGTCAGAATAGTCAAGATGGTGGCCATGACCAAGAGGCTGCCTTCGTGATCTTTTTGATCCCTGTGGATGCCCCTGCTCTGGGTATCTGGGCAGTAATCTTATGAGGTAAAAATATGCTTGAGGGCTTGTCCAGTGCGTGTGGGCGAGTGTCTCCCCTTTGGGGGGAAAACTAATGGCCTTCAGTGTGAGCTGCATTTACACTAAAGAGTGAATTACAACCTAGTCAGCCCCACATTCACCCAGAATGTTGGGCTGTGGTTGGTTCACAATGCAGTGTGTCACGCAAATTGAGAAAGTTGGGTTAACTGAGTAAACCATGCAATTACCTGTGGTAATTGAATAAAATAATCACAAGTAAGTGTGCCACAGTTGCTTTTGGCCTGCACCTCCCAATACGCATAGACGTGGTAGCGTACTTCCAGCTCCCAGAACTCATGAAAGTGATTTCGTTCCTCCATCCGTCTGTCTGTCTTTCAGGAGCTCAAGGCACTCCCTCCTCTGACTTTTTTCCACAACAATCACAACCCTGTGAGGTAGGCTGGACTGAGAGAAAGTCACTGGTCCGAGGTCACCCAGTGGGCTGCCACAGCTGAGGGGGGACTACCAAATGGGTCTCCCCACTTCTAGTCCATCACTTCAACGGCTTTGCTGGCCTGGCTCTTCCAGGTTCTAGAAGCTCTTTGACTTTGCATGCCATCAAGTGGGGGTTGGAGGCTACTACAGTCCCACCTGAAGGAGAAATTGTGTGTCGCTGAATTACCTTTACAACGGGGGGTCTGATGGTGCCCTTCTGCAAGGTATACATTTTTGCACATGTGTGTACCACTCCCTGGTTCTACTTTTATGACCCCCCTCATCCCTCTGGCTCTGAAGTCTTTTTATGGAAAGAAGCCTTCAGACCTGCCTTGGTTGTAACCCAAAGCCAAGGCTGGGTGGGTATATGCACGCTCACACGGGTGTGTAATAGAGAGAATGTGCCACAGCAACTAGCTTGTGCCTGAAAAAGACTTTGTTCAGGGGAGGAACAAGATTGGGGAGGTCTGAGCAAATGTAGCACTTGTGAACTGAGGGTATAAGCTGTTGCAAGCTAAGTTGCTTCATTCTATGCTGAAATCCTGAAAAAAATTATCCTGGCTTGGATTTGCAGGCAGAAACTCATATGTTCCCTGACCTCCCGCCCCCCAACTCACTTTGTTTGGATTCAAGGGTTTTTACTGGGGGAAGGGGTACTTAATACTGAATTTGGCAAGCTAATCAATGAGCGTTGAGCATTATTTAAAGCATTGTTTTTTTATCCAGCTGTACAGTCACAAAAGAGAGCGGGTTTGGCATAGGGGTTAAGGCATCAGGCTAGAAACCGGGAGACCATGAGTTCTAGTCCTGCCTTAGGCCTGAAGCCAGCTGGGTGACCTTGGGCCAGCCCCTCTCTCTCAGCCCTGGGAAGGAGGCAATGGCAAACCACTTCGGAAACCTTGCCAAGAAAACTGCAGGGACTTGTCCAGGCAGTTGCCAGGAGGCAATGCTGATTCAAAGGCAAAAAAAAAAAAAGTTGCCAGGAGTCAACACTGAATCGAAGGCGCGTGCGTACCCCCCCCCCCCCCAAATTATAGATGTTTCTTGACTGTGCTGGTTAGGAGGTACAGACAGGGGGTGTAAGTAGGCATGTTTCACACTAAGTCATTAGCATCTGAACCTATCCTCTACATTAATGGGTGACTACAGGGTCTGCATTTTGCATAGACTTTAGCTAGCAGAGAAAACAAATTTAAAGCCTTTTAGCAATTACAGTGCTTAAGAAAGCTTGAAACCATGTTTGCAAGATACAATGACACTTCAGAAACAAGGAGTAATTAACAGAGTTGTTTATGCTAGGGGTGAACATGGTTCCCTGCACTTTTCCTCTGTTCTTCCTCCACAGTTTCCATTCCAATCATAACAACTATTTATTAAAAGAGTTACGAACGGGAGGTAACGGCTGAGCTGCAAAGCCTCTTTTTGGAATGAAATGCAAAGCGCTCTGCAGCCTTGGTATCAATCTCTGGCTTCCAGACAGTCCCTGTTGTCCATTGCTCTCGTTTAGGCAAAAAAGAAAAAGAAAAAAAAAATTCAGAGAAGTCCACCTCCTTTAAAAGTCTAACCCTCAGGTATATTAAGCAAACTTAACAAACATAATTATCATAAATATTTTATTTTGCTGGCAGAACTTGGAATTTTAGTGTGTGTGTGTGTGTGTGTGTGTGTGTATATATATATATATATATATATATATATATATATATATATATATATTTTATCGTGGAGAGAGAGAGAGAGAGAGAGAGAGATTGCATCTGAGATCTTGTAGTCTTAACACTTGCAGAGTGTCCCCCATTTAAAATTCTCAGCAGTGAGCTCTGCCTTCTCAGAGAAATAGCCACAAGTTGCATGTGCATACACGGAAAGTCAGCATTGTTCCATTCACTTGTCCAAACACATATAGGCCCATCAATTATCCTGGGGAAACCTTATAAACTGGAATAAACCTGGAGGTCATCTAGTCAGTGCATGTATCTCACATCTGTATAGCATTCCTGAAAGATGGCTGTCCAGATTACTTCCAGTTAAGGAAGCCCATGGGTTCCTGGGTCTGTGGAAATGTTCTTACAGTTACTCAGTTTCCATTCATGAATATCTTTCTTTTCTATAAGATGATAGCAAACAATCTGCTCCGTCTTCCACGAATATGATTTGATACAGTATGTACTGGACAGTGGCTTCTTCTTTTGGAAAAGTTATTTTACTGGGCAGTGTTATTGTTACTGTTTACTAATTTTCTGTTGTTATCCAAACGCACCATTGATCTTGCTGTTCGTCACCGAAGACAAATTCCTTGTATATATTTTATACTTGGTCATTAAAGTATTTGTATTGTATTTGTATAACCTCTCAAAAATTTGAAGGTTGCAAGTCAGCAGTTTCTGTTCCAAAACAGTGACACCAAGCAGGCAGTGGGTTATTAGTTCTCATGTACAGTATGTGAGAATCCATCAGCTGAGGCAGCCTTTGGTAGTACTACTACTGGCTCATGTTCTAACTGACCATACAGGACACCTAAAATTATTTTTGAAGATATTGCTCCCCAGCAACATTTTTCCTATCCTATATTAGTATATTTAAATTTCTATGCCTAAAGGAAGAGTATTGACGCTTTTGAACTTTGGTGTTGGAGAAGACTCCTGAGAATAACATGGACAGCCAAGAAAACAAACAAATGAGTTATTGAACAAATCATCCCAGAGTTCTCGGTCAAGCTACCAATGACCAGGTTCAAATTATCCTCCTCCGATACATGATGCAAAGACCCAGCTCTCTGAAGAAGGCTGCAATGCTGGGAAAGGTGGAAGGAAAGAGAAGAAGAGAACGACCAGCAGCAAGGTAGATGGACTCAGTTACGGTGGCGATGGGGGCACAGTTGGAAGACCTGAAAGACCAAGTTAGGGACAGATTGTCATGGAGAAAGTCTATCTATGTGGTTGCTAGGAGTAAAAAATGACTTGATGGCACATAATCATTCAGATTCAGGGTTTTACATCTCTTTTCCCAGTTCCTAAAGTACCTTAGATTCTAGTATGCCATACAACATCAATAAGCTGCAGGAAGACCAAGAAAAGGAGAAATTCCAGCTATCTTCTAAACACCCAGGTTTTCCATCTCCCTGGTTCCCTAACTCCTCGAAAAGAAATTTTGAAAAATCCCAATATTTTGGTATAACACACAGCTGTGCTCTCTAGAGGGTCTTGTTAAAACAAGCCCCATGCTGAAATAAACCAGAATTTGCTTTCTTTTGGGAGTAGTTATGAAGATGAGTTCAGGCAGATGGTAATTTTCTGATTTGTTGGCTACATCCATGGCTTGATGGGTCAAAGCAACAGTCTGTGTTCTGCAGGAGCCAGACTTCCCATTATTTGTGCATTCTTTAAAACTAGCACAACTAGATCTGGGCTGCAGAACTCCAGACAACCACAAGATGGCAGCAAAGAGGTGCCAAAATGCCAATCTTGGGTGCTCTTTAGAGGCATCTGTATTTTTATAGCCCAGATCTGATAGCCCTCCTTAAAACTGTTACACCAAGAAGAAATAGCTGCCTAATGAATGTTGCCTATATTCTGAAATTAATTATTACTAGCAATAGTATTTTATAAGTACTTATACTTAATCCTTATACTTAATCTAGAACAAGCAAAAGTCTAAAAAATACAGCCCTTATACTGTTTTATACAGCAACAATATAAAAACATTATCTAACACCAGTGCTGTCATAATTTAAATCAACAGTTCTTCCGGCTTCTGAAAAAAGTGTTTTAAGGATTTTTTTAAAACTTGGGGGATCAGTCTCCAAATGTACTCAAGGGAAACCAATTCCAAAAAGTAAGAGCTAGTTGGGGAGTGCCCTAAGCGGAGAGGTAACCGTTCTGACACAAGAGAAAGCTGAACAACCCTGATTGCGTGATCAACCTGAGCACATGAAACAAGAAATTGCAATCAAGGTGTTCAAGTAATTGGGGACTCCCTGTCTAACCTGGCACAGCTGGGTAGAGCCAAGGAAGCAAGAATTATACAGATTTCAGCAAGGTGTAGTTAATGCTATGCTAGTCTGAGATGAATACAGAAACTTGGAAACCATAAGAGGCATTTCTGGCCTCATAGTGAGTTAATTCAGGTGGAATTGCTTGAGATGATTGGAAATGCTTCTTCTCAGATTTCCTTCCACCTGGGTTAAGTTGTCCTTTTGAGATAAGCATCCAACTTCAACAAGTACTAGATATATTTGCCACCTTGATTTAAATATAAAAATGATGGGATAAATAAAATCTAACAACAACAAAAACAACAGACTCATCAGCTAGTACCTCTTGATGGTTGGTGTGTGTTCTCTACCACTTTTCCCCCAGCATCTTCATGGTCCCTCACATTCCTGTATGTGCTGCCTGGAAGGTCAACCCCAGCCACTTGAACTGAAATGGGGTAATGATCTCAAAGACCCAACTAATGTTAGAAATGGTGGAGAGAGTAGCTGTTAGACTGATTATTGATTTCATTTGGAATTCTTATTGTGTGAGACAATTGATTTCCACTGTTGTCCCTATATCCCCTTTCCCCAAATCACTATTTTTTAATATAGAAAGGTATGACTACGTTGTTTTTCATAAGAATTGCTCACTGAAGCTGACCTTAGAGCAAGGTGGTGGGATTGCATAGATATTCCTTGTGTTTTAGGATTGTCACAAGTTTGTATTAAGTTCTACATCAGTGTTTTTCAAACTTGGCAACTTTAAGATGTGTGGACTTCAACTCCCAGAATTCCTAGCTAGGGAATTCTGGGAGTTGAAGTCCATACATCTTAAAGTTGCCAAGTTTGAAAAACACCGTTCTACATTTGTGCCAAAACAGTCAATGCATTTTCTTTTCTTTTTTTCCTAGAGCTGAGATGAAGAGAGATATCTTTGACAGAGGGCTTGAGCTCCCCACGTCATGGACCGATTAGGGTGTGTCAGTTCAGATTATTACAATTATTCTCCTTTACTGGGAAGAAAGTTTCCACCAGGAGAATGAAATCATTCTTGCAACGTAATGCAGCTGTTTTGAGGAAAGGAATGAATACTCAATCTTCTCCAACTGCTATCCTTCAGATGTGTGGGGGTTGTAGCCCCCACACATCTGGAGCGCAGCAGGTTGGGGTAGGGTGATTTAATATAACAGATCTCATAAAGCCTAGGGGAGACTACTCATAAGAATTTCTTGAAGTGTTTCTTTTTATACATCTGCCCTTTTGTGTGTGTTTTAGCATTTATTTTTTTCTTTGTGTAAGAAGAGACGAGGCATGCAAAGTGTTCTTTTGAGTCCAGACAGCTGTGTAGCTATTGGTAGAAATTTTGATTACCTTGCTGGAATTTGTTTGGGAAAATGTTTGCCAGCATGCTTTATTTACACTACTGTATCCTCATGCAGGGTGGTTAGTTCTCCTACCCTCCCTGGTTGAAAAGAGCTGATATATCATTTTACGGAAAACATACTATTACTGTATACTATTTATTATATTCCCTGGCTTTCAGTGGAACCCTATTTAATCTTTTGAAAGAAGTATATGCATGCTTCTATAACAGGATGTTGCCAAACATTTCAGCTGGAAGAATAAGATGAGCAATTCAAGGCATCGTGCTAAATCGCGCATCCCTCTCTGGAAGAATAAGAATTCTCCTCTGGCTGGGGAATTCTGGAAGTTGAGACCGACACATCTTAAAGTTGCCACGGTTGAGAAACAGTGCTGTAGAAAAACGGCCAGTAAAAAGGAAATGGGAGATCGTCCGTTTCTGAGGTGATGAAGGTGCAAGTCGCTGTGTTGGCTTGTCATAGCAAAAAGGACAAAACTCTTGTGCCACCTAAAGACTACGAAGTTTGTTTTGGCATAAGGCTTCTTGGAATGAAGCCCACTTGATGACAAGATCTAATATAATAATAAATTTCTCACAGTGCAACCTCCCTGTTTGGATTGGTGAAGAACTCCAGCCACCTATGATGAACAAGAAGTGGCAACATTTTGGAATGTAAGAAGCTTCTCCAGTTTTACTCATTCCCATTTAGAACAGCTATCAAAATGGTACAGACAGTCCACCTTCCCTAGCAGATAGATACAGATGTTGCATTATGTCATGCTCTCATGTATAGGGTTTTACATGACTTCCATAACCCTCTCTGGGAGGGTGTGTTTCTCTATTTTTACACAGTGTATATCCTGGGTTGTATTTTTAGTTACATTGAACACCAGGAGGCACCATGTGACCGGTTTCGCCTTTATTTAGACTCTTCAGACATGGGTAGCCAGATGATATTCTATGAGGTTCAAACCCTCTACCAGGAATTGAACGCATGGACCTTTCCTCTTTAGATGACTCTATGTAGCGCATTAGCATCAGCAGCCATCTAGGGTCTAGCTTTTAAATGTGCCATAAGCAATATTTCTATCACAATCTCTTGGGTAAGTTGTCAGTCAAAGGAAAATCAGATGACTGGCTCTTATCCAAAAGATCAGAACTTGATGAGAAGTTGGGTTCACGCTAACTTTCTTAGGCTCTGTAACAGGACCTTGATTCTAAACAAACCTTATAATCTCCAATTCTGGGAAAGTGTTGACACCACCAGATTTCAAACCTGTGAACCAGAGATAGAGCAAGGCAAGACTCTGGTTTCATTTCTTGGGAGTAATGAACTCCTCCTGGGTAGCCGATTACTCTTGCATTACCCTTGGGAACATCAGCTCTGTTTGAGTGATTCCCAGATGCTTCAAGTATAAAAGTCTCAGTCAGAAATCACCAAACAGCTGAAAACAATGTTTGTTATATACAAGTGCTTGTGCACCTGATATTCTCACCCAGTGTACTTACCTGGATTTTTGCACCTTAACCTATATCTTGCTTACACTCAGGACCTATGATACTGACTTTGCTATTTTAACCCCTAGGCTTTGTTCATCTGTACTCCCTTTGATAGAAGTGTCTTAGGTGCCCTGATCTTGGCTTGTAGTTATGGTCTGTTGCTTGCATCCCCTTGAATAGGATGCCCTATGAAGTAGTCTGTTGTAAAAAGGAATATTCAGTCTGCATTGCTATATGCATCTTTATGGAAGTAACTTCCATGTGGAACTTATCAAGATTGTCTCCAAGTGATGATAGTGGTTGGGTTCATGCATCATGCTGTGCCTTAAATCATAATTTACAAACCAAGATGCATGAATTTACCCAACATGCTAAATTAAGAGCAAACCCATGATATTATGGCTTAATGTAACATAACCCGGTCATGTGGTAGGATAATTCTGCAAGACTGCAATCTGTTGTGTGTTTACTGGCTCAGCCTTAACATATTTATTCAGAAACATATTGCAGTTCTGTACAGTAGAAATGGCAACATCTAAAATACCTTAGAAGATGTTCCATATTTACAAGAACCTCTAGTATTAGAAGATGAAGTTAGATCAGCATTCCGGTCACTACCAAGTCAGAAGGTTCTGGAATTGATGGAATACCCACAGAAATATGGCAAACAACAGAAGAAGAATCAGTAAAGGCTCTAAACTACACCAGCAAATCTGTAGAATGATACAGTGGCCAAAAGATTGGAAGATGTCAATCTTTATACCAATACTGAAGAAAGGAGACTTAACCGAGTGTACAAACTATAGTACAATATCCATAACTTCACACACGAGTAAAATAATGCTTAGGATCATCCAATCCAATTAGAGCCCTACATAGAAAGGGAGATGCCAGATATTCAAATTGGCTTTAGAAAAGGCTGAGGAACATAAGGCATTATTGCTTATGCACACTGGATAATTGAGAAAGCCAAAGACTATCAGAATAAGTCAATACGTGCTTCATCGATTATAGAAAGGCCTCTGATAATGTCAGTCATGTCAAGATGTGGAATGTGTTTAGAAAAATGAGAATCCCAGAACATCTCATTGCCCTCACGTGAAAGGAAGGCACAGCCCAAACAGAACACGATGAAACAGACAAGCTCCTGGTAGGCAAAGGAATGAGAAAAAGGCTGTATGCTTTCCCCTTATTTATTCAGCCTATACACTGAATATATCTTAAGAGAAGATGGGTTGGAAAAAGATGACCACGGTTTTAAAATTGGAAGTAAAAATATCAATAACCTGCGCTATGCTGATGACACCACCCTGAGAGCTGAAAATGCAAATGATCTGTAAGGTCTAGTAATGAAAATCAAGGAGCACAGTGAAAAATGGGGCTAAGATTAAATACAAAGAAGACCAAACAAAGGGTACAGCAGCTAGTCTTAAAATTGACAATGAGGTTATTGAGAGCTTCTGCCTTTTAGGATTGACTATCACCAGTAAAGGAACCAGCAGTCAAGAAATATGCCGCAGACTAGCACTTGGTACAATAGCTAAACATATCCAGTTCCGTTATTACTTCATAGGATTTACAAGCTCAAATTATCCTACTTTGGACACAGGATGCGAAGACTCAGCTCTCTGGAAAAGGCTCTAATGCTGGGAAAGGCAGAAGGAAAGAGATCAGAAGAGGACGACCAGCAGCATGATGGACGGACTCAGTTACAGTGGCGATGGGGGCACAGTTGGAAGACCTGAAAGACCGGGTGAGGGACAGATTGTCATGGAGAAAATCTATTTATGTGGTTGCTAGGAGTCAAAAACAACTTGGTGACCCATAATCAATCAAAATCATAGGATTTAGCCTTCAAACCCCTTACTGTCTTCGTTGTTCTTCTCTCCACTCTTTCCAGTTCCTTAGCATCCTTCTTATAATATGGTGACTAGGACTGAACACAGTATTCCAGGTGCGATCTGACCAGTGCAACACAGATTGATACGATCACTTCCCATGATCTAGGCACTGTTGTATACCTCTGTTGATGCAGCCCAAACTTGCATTGACTCTTTCAGCAGCTGTAGCACACATATTTTTTTCTGTTTTAATACCTTGAATTTTAGCATACTGCTGTATATCACAGACCATGCTGTGAGCCATCTTGTGGGAAGATACCTTTAAAATACCTTTAAAATAACTTTAGATCCTGTTGAGTTCAGTCAGTCTCAGTTCCAAGCAATTGGACTAAATGAATGAGCAATGAAACAATTGAATAAAACAATGAAAACCGCAAGGGAGATGAAATTTCAGAATCAGTGACTAAATCAGCCTTATCGTCCTGCAGATCTGGAGGTCACTGGGTTGGAGAAGGTATTTTGGGGATGCTATTGCATTACTGCCACCCCCAACTTGTGGTTCTCCAAGGCTGATGGACGTATGTTTTCATACACAGACACTGGCCAGAAAAAACTTGTCTACTCCTGCACTAAGTGGGATGCAATATTACTTATGGCATATCTGGACCTTTAACAGGGTGCAAAAGAAGGCCAGATCATGGGCTCAAATTAGACCAAATCATGGGCTCAAATTCTCCTTTGTTTCCCCTGCAGAAGCCAGTTGGCTGCTGTTGGGAAGCTCACAAGCAGAGTGGGGTCAACACTTCATTTCACCTGGTCTTCCCCAGTGACTGGTCTTCATGCTGCCTTGGAATATCCTGACAAGGATGCATTTCCCTTCTTGTATGCAGTGTTACAGGTCCCCATGGATGACGCGCTATTTAGCATCCAGACCCAAACTGCATGGAGGAATGTTGCCACTATCCAGCAGGAAGGGCTTGAAGAAATAGAGGAGCAACCTTTTGTTATTTTCCAAAACTGAGCTCAGTCTTACAGGCAGCACCGTCCCCAGGGAATGGTGGAGGAGTGGGAGAACATGCCAGGGGAGCATTCTGCTGGTGCTCCAGCCTGCCTGGATAATCCAGTCCCTTAGTTTGCCCCTTGCCCATGACTATATGTGGGATCATAGACTCCTGGCTGTTGTTGATCAAAGCACTCCTGGAGCTTTAGATGCTGAATCAGGGCTCAGCGGGAGCTGGCAGTGAATGCCTTAACCCCTGCCTTGCCCAGGCCAGCTGCAGCCCTCCTGGCAAGCTCAATGGTAAATGAATATTTCAGCCTTAGCTTTCTTTGTGATTGACAGAGACGCGTGAGCTGTGATCCCAACGGGTGTCCAGTCCCTTGATTCTCATACAATGGTACACCAACAAAGGTTCTCAGTCACTCCTCTTAAATTCGGTAGTGCAGCCTTCCCCGCATTCTCCAGATGTGTGCGGACTTCAACACTTAGAATTTTCAACAATGGCTGTGCTGGCTGGGGAGTTCTGGGCATTGAAGTCCACACATCTGGAAGCACCCAGATGGAAAGGGATTGCTATAACTACTGCAGGCTCATTTCTAATGCTGCAGACATTCACTTTCCACCAAAATGGTGTTCCAGTTCCAATAGGGATCAATCACCATCTATACCTGTCCGGCATTAATATGATGCAGAGGTGGAGGATTTACCTTCAATTGTGAGGGATGATGGGACATAATTTATGCTGGAGGGCTGAATGCTTTCTTCTTGTACCGTAGTGCTTAAGAATTGTTATCCGTTGTCTTGCTTTATTCCTTATAACAACCTTGCATGGGAAGTCAGGATCATTATTCCACGTGGCAGAGGAGGTGCTGGGGTTGAAAGAAAGTCAATAGCACAGGCCCAGCTTGTCCACAGCTCAGAAGTAAGCATTATTCATTCAATGATTCCTACTTCCAAGTAAATGTGGATGGGTTGGATGGAAGCCTCGCTCTATTTAGATTTACTGTAAGCCGAAGGAAGTCATTCCAAGAGATACTTCGCTCTTGCAAAGTGCCCCTATGGATTTGCTCCAGAAAGCAGCTGGTTGAAGGCTCAGCGTAGCTACAAGGTCCTCCTTAGAAGACAGGAGGACCTTGAAACTTTGTGGGGCTGTTGAACATCTGGGACCGCTTTCTGGCTTTGAGTAGTGGACCCAAGTGAGATCCATATTTATCAGTAAAATGCCTCATGGTGCAACAAGCCTAGTTTATGGGCCTTTCTCTATTTATACCTGACCATGGTGTCCTCTCCCTTATTCTAACACTTCAAGAGCAGGTATGGTGTGTAAAATTAATTAGGCTTTGTCACCCATTATCTTAGTGAGAACTCAGGGGACTGCAGGGACCAGGAATAGAGTCAGTACAGGCAGGATCTGAACTGGCAACGGAACAGCAAATTTCACACCAGTATAGTTTTCCACTGACTAAAAGTGGAGAGCAGGGCCAGATCTAGACATGATGAGTCCTTAAGCTATGGGAAGCTGCAGAGGCCCTATTTGGCAAATGCTAAGAGAGAATAAGGCTGTGTCACAACTGAACTTGTCAAGAATACTGCCAAGATGCACAACAAACTCATGACTGGCTAGGGAATGACCCTCTTTGAACAGAAGGTGTGAATACATGCAGAAACAGTGCATATTTACATGAATGAGGGTCATGTGAACCATACAGGAGGGCTTAACTTTGGAGACCTTCTTAGATGAAATTATAATAAAACTGTAACAAATGAAAAAAAAAAAAAACTGAAATGTTGAGAGGTCCCATCAGACTGTGAAACCCTAAGCTGTAGCTTGTTTAGTTTATGCCTAAATTCGGCACTGGTGGAGAGCATTTCAGTTCAGCAGTGGGAAACAGTCCTCTAAAGAAGTGAAATGCTAAACCTAGGACTTCTTCTGCTTCATGTAGCACAATCTGCCCTAAGGGAAGGTAGACAGGCTCTTAATCTTAACAATAAAATGGGGGAAAAAATCTCACAGTGTAATCTCTAGTACCATCTTCTCCAACTGGGACTTTATAGATGTGTTGGGAAGAGCTGTTCTAGTCAATGTCTTTAGGACCGAATCTCTAGCCATTTCAATACCCCATAGCTCTAGGATTTTCTGAGCCATCAAAGAATATCCAAAAGATATTCAAATGCAGCGATGTGTCCATATCTATAAAAATAGAAATAGTGCAAGCTATGGTATCCTGTGTGACACTTTATAGAAACGAAAGTTGGACTTTGAAGAAGCAGGATAGGCAGGGTATTGAAGCCTTTAAACTTTGGTATTGGAGAAGACTCCTGAGAATACCATAGACAGTCAAGAAAAGAAACTGATGGGTTATCGAAAAAACCAACCCAGAGTTCTCACTTGAGGCACAAATGACCAGGCTCAAATTATCCTACGTTGGACACATTATGTAAAGACCCAGCTCTCTGGAAAAGGCTCTAATGCTGGGAAAGGTGGAAGGAAAGAGAAGAAGAGGATGACCAGCAGCAAGGGGGATGGACTCAGTTACAGTGGCGATGGGGGCACAGTTGGAAGACCTGAAAGAACAGCTTAGGGATAGATTGTCATGGAGAAGCTCTGTCTATGTGGTTGCTAGGAGTCGAAAACGACTAGATGGCACATAATCGAATCCTAAATTCCTACCTCTAACTGTCATTTGCACCTGTGATTATTCTTGGAATTCTCTAGAGGGAGCCAGCTGTCAAAACATATCACACCCTATTTGCTTTCACAGTAGCTTTGAGGGTGGGACGAATCCTGTCACTAGAAAGACCTGGAATTGAGAGAATCCAGGCCTTCCTCCTGCCATATTTGTTATCTCTGCTTGGTCACTGCAGGTATATTTTATAGGAACGGGAAGCATTTCAGATGTGAAGAGCAAAATGTGATTTGGGGCATGGATGGAGGTGGTGTACGTGTGTGTGAAAAAGAGTGGGGAAGCTGGGAAAGGGATGGAGGACAGACATAAACTTGATGGAGAACATCAAGACACTCAAGTGAGAGCAGTAGATGAGTCAGTTGACCGCTTATCTCATAAACAGCAACTCAGCCCAGATAGCCAGAAACCTGGGTAGAAGTGTTTCAAGTCATTCCAAGAGAACTTAATGAACGTGCTATAAATGAAGGTTGGAAATTCCTTCCAAGAATTGGTATTTACCTCACACTAACAATAAAGATCCCTTCCTGAAGTCTCTGTACTGTTTACTTCCTTGATCTTGCTCAGCTGTGGGGGATTGAGAGGTGGGTGGTGGTGGGGGAAGGGGGGAAGTAGCAGCTGTTGTGAACACATTAAACTAGACCTCACTTTTTGCAGGATCACGGGGCAACTGTAAGAGCCCAGGAGAAGATGCAGTTGCTTTAAGGCTACATTATTCAAAGTTGGCAACTCTAAGAAGTGTGGACGTCAACTCCCAGAATTCCCCAGCCAGTATGCTAGCTAGGGAATTCTGGGAGTTGAAGTCCACACATCTTAAAGTTGCCAACTTTGGAAAACATTGCTTAAAGGTGTCCCTGACAGCTACCACGCACACTCCATGCATTGCACACATTGCAACCTATTTTTGCCTTCTGTATCTGAGGTGCTGCACAACCCTAAAAATATCCCCCAGCCAAGCTATCTTCCTACTTTGGAGGGGGGTGGGGGCAGTGTTAACAGTGAGGAATTTTAAGGCAGGGTAAAAAGGAGATTTGGGCTTCTGTCCCCTATACATACAGACTGGGAAATATGAATCCCCCCCGCCCTGGCTTCAGATATGAATGGAGTAGACATAGGAAGAACAGTTGGGGCTGCTCCTGTCAGAGTCAATTTTC
This sequence comes from Python bivittatus, assembly GCF_059951505.1. NCBI lineage: Eukaryota > Metazoa > Chordata > Lepidosauria > Squamata > Pythonidae > Python > Python bivittatus. The sequence goes on from NW_028277035.1 coordinate 86,950,794, forward strand.
TCTCCTCTTTCTCAGCAATTTGAGCATAAATTATGCCGTAATGGACAGAGTGAATAATGTCAATCAGGGCAGTGAAACCCTGTTCCTTGGGGAATGACAGGCTTTTGGTGGGCTCCGGGGGGTGGTGGGGAGCAATAGGCTGGTTTCTCTGGACTGTTGAACTGATTGCAATTAGGTCAAGAGCTACCCACAACTTTCATTATGCTTTGGTGAGGGTCCCAGGGCTCCTCCAAAGGTTGCCACCCATCTGTAATATTTATTGTCAACATGATAGTTAGAGAAAGGAATGAAATAGATGGAACTGGAGTTTAAAAAAAATCTTAATGATATGAGCAGTTTGACAGCGGGGCCAGCTGCCAGGTGGACTGGCCTTTGCTCAATGTGTTCAAGCCGTTAGAGCTGCCTGAATTTGGATCCCTGCTCTTTCCTCAGCAATTCTGATTATATGATAATATTAACTGCAAGTATTTAGCTTAATTTAAATTACTAAAACAAAAATTTAGTTTTTAATGAGCTTCTTTTTTTTCCCCCCCTTGCTGGTCAGGCTCTCCACCCATGGGGCTTTCAAAGTCATGCACTTGAAAGTGACCCATAAGCATTACCATACTTGGACAGCAAAAAGACAAACAGCCTCTAGATGGCAGCAGAGATTCTGAAATCTCTGAGCTCTTTGTTGCCCTCTTGTGGTCATTTCTATATTCTGTAGCCCAGATATAAGCCTAGCAATAGCATAATGGATGTGGATTCCACGTGGCGGCACACAAGTGTGAAACAGACTGTTGTTTTCACACACACACACACACACACACACACACACACACACAGACACATATGAATGAAACATAGTGGAAATGTTGCTCTACTTGCTAGTTTTCACATTCGTGGGCAACCCTATCCTTGCACGATACATGAAGAGGCAGTTTGGAGCCTCTAGGCACAGATATTTAGCAATAAATTGTGACATCAACATGAGACCAAGCAGTAACTATCTGCCGTAACCGGTCTGGGATCCACTTCCTGCCAGGCGCACAATTAGAGCTCTTTGTCTTTTAAAGCTTTATGTACACTTAATCCATGTAAGTCAGGTTGCAACTCAATCATTTTGGATGCACAGACACATGTGAATTTTTGTGAGCATGATAAAGACTCTCACAAAAGGGGACTTTTCCCACTTCCACCTAACCATGGCAGAAACATCCCCGGCAAAATTATTTTTCTACTGGGCCCCATGATGCTGCCTTCATCGTCTCTCCAGCCCATAAATGAGGCCAACTTGCCATCCTCAGCTGCAGCAGTGTTAAAGTAGGGTTTTCCGTCCGAAGCCGAGAGCATCCAATAGCAGCCGTATGACATGTAAAATCTGTTATGCATCATCACCTGTTATGTTGGATACAAAGTCAGGTGACTAGTACTGAGTGGGAACAGAGCACCTCCCTTGGTACACCCCTTCATTTCAGTCCCTGATCAGCCTCTTTCCCAGCTGTTGACTCCTGAAAGAGCCAAGCTATACATCTCTATCCCACGCTGTCTGGAATAGTGTTTCTCAACCTTGGGAACTTTAAGATGTGTGGACTTCAACTCCCAGAATTCCCCAGCCAGCCTTCTGGGAGTTGAAGTCCACACATCTTAAAGTTCCCAAGGTTGAGAAACACTGGTCTCGACCTGATGCTGGAAATTTGCAAGTGTCTGGATGGAGAAACAGACAGATGTAATTCTAGCAAGAGGGTGCTCCTGCTGCCAAAACATGTGGAAGGTTTGGCCTGGAAAGTTTTTGCAACCATTTCTGGAGCAGAACGATCAGCCACAGTCACTCACCCTCTCGTCACCTCATGACTGGACTTCTGTAGTGCCCTATGCATAGAACTGTCCTTAAAGATCACCCCGAAATTGCAACTAGGACAAAATGCAGTGGCCCACTTCTGAATGGGAGCAACCCATATCTTACATCAGACCCATAATGCAGGAACTGTGTTGGCTTTTTTCTGGGTGCAATTCAAGATATAAATTATAGCAGAAAATGATAAACTGACTTGCTTATTAAAAGAAAACTCAAATAATTATTACCTTAAAGAATGGAAACCATTGATGGACTATTTGCAAAATGCAGTGGGGTGAAGCTTACATGGGGATTTGAAGATTAGATTATAAATGTAATGGGATATGTTTTGACAAAGAATTATTCCTACTTAATGCATTAAAAACTAGCACTTATGATACTCTTATTATTCCTGAGACCAGAGATAGATTGGAAGTTATCTATTTTTCAAATCTTTTTTCTTTTTCTTTTACTCTATCTCACTTTTTCTTTTCCTTTTCTTTATAATTTGTATTTTCAATTTTCTTTTTCATTTCTAACTTTTAACTTTGTAACTTGAAAATTCCAATAAAATACTATTTAAAAAAATATATATAAATTATAAATTAACATCTCACATGGCTCAGGATCTCATTATAGGAGATACGGCTTCCTCCAAGTAGGATCAGCCTGCCCAAGGCCTGTCCGCTGTGAAATGCAGCAAGAAGCGAGCATTTTCATTCAGCAGGAGATTCTTTCCTACGTAAAGCCCTCCTACCAGATGGAAGATTTGGTAGGATCTGGTAGGTGCAGAAGATCTCTGCACCCTCCGTCCTGATGTTCAGAAAGCTTTTAAAACATGCCCTCAGGGATTGATATGTGAATAGTGAGAGGTCCCTGAGGCATATGATGGAAGGTACGGATGATATATGGTTCTAGGTTTTATGATTACAGGATGATGATTTACTATGCTTGAATTAGGTTATATATTTTGGATGACGCTGGTTTGGTTTGTGATGGCTGCATTATTAATATGGTATTTGCATTTGGCTGCTCACATTGTAGAAAGGATTGAAGCAGGACCAAAGCAATGATAAAAATAAAACCATTTGTAACTCTAAGTCCACACATGGCTTTTGGTTTAATTTCATGTGGCACCTGGCCCAATTTCAAATACCCTTTGCAAGTCACTGGTGGAGACTTCCAACTATTGTAATTGTTGTTATTTTCCTGGTAGCCAGCTGGATAGGGAGGAAGAGGGAGAGACAGAGAGAAAGGTGTGTCTAATGAGACACAGATAATGGTTTCACCATTGGTCTATTTAAATTGAACAAGCGATGCTGTGCATTTACGGAAACTGCCCTCAGAGGCAGAAGCGCTTGTGCAGTCTGGAGATGATTGTCCATAAAGATGACCCGGAGATACATACGCTCTTAGTTGCTAGCACACAGCCTCATATCCCAGGAAGAACACTTTCACAGTGTGACACTGTTGAGCGTAAGCACATAAATAGCTAATAGCATGGTCCCAGGATCCATTTGCATGCACATTTTTGAGACCATGTTTATCGGTGGTGGAAACAGATCCACCACTGTAAGCTAAAGTTCACCTTCCCAATGCAGCTTATAGTCGTCGTAGGATTTCCTGCTGATCTCCCACCCAAGTATCCACCAGGTCCAGCCCTGCTTAGTTTTCAAGACCAGCCAAAGTTGGATAAGCACTTAATTTGAATGCCACACTTTCTTCTGGTTTCTTTCCTATATGAAAGTTGAGGCGTTCTTACCCTCAGTTAGTGAGCGGGGAGCACTGGGGGGAAAGGGAACCACATCCTTCCTGTATGATGTCCTGATTCAACATCATATTAAGCTGTGTTTTGATAGACCATGGTTTGTTTGGGTCAAGAGCCTGATTTGTCGCTTTTTTGTGGGTGTCTTTGGTCAGTTTTGACTTCTGGCGACTGCCTAGACTAAGTCCCTGCAGTTTTCTTGGCAAGGTTTTGGAAGTGGTTTGCCCTTGCCCGCTCCTTCTTCCTAGGGCTGAGAGAGGGGGACTGGCCCAAAGTCACCCAGCTGGCTTCGTGCCTCAGGCGCCCTGAGCCACATTCCGTATCTTTCAGAGCAGACCACAGTGGCTGGGGTGAGGTCACCGTGGCCACGCCAAGTAAGCACCGCTCAGTTTATGGTCCTGGCCCGATGGACTGACACCCAGCCCCAGCCTCAAAACAACAATGCGGGGAGAGGCGTGGCCTTTGAAGCCAGCTGCAGACAGCATCTTGGGCGCTTCCCCAGCACGACACCGTCCTCGCGCCGCTCACGGGCAGCTCCGCGCGGTAGAGCTCTCCGCCCGCTCGGCCGGCTGTCAATCGCCTCCCGAAGCCTCCCCTCCCCTCCCCGCCACCCACCCATCCACCTCGCGGCAGGCAAGCCGGCGGGCAGGAACTCCCGCGCGCTCGCTGGTCCAACTCCGGCCGCCTGGCCGCGCGCCCCCCGCCCTTTCGCCGCTCAACCTTCCGGACAGCTGCCCGGCGCCCCGGGCTGCGAGCTGGGATCCCGGAGCAGCCGCGCTACTTTGGCACTTTCCTGAGCCCTCTCTGCCCTCCCACCCCAAGCGCGGCGTCGCCCCGAGGAAGCCCCGCTTCCCCTTCCTCGCCCCACTGATTCCGGGATATTCCTGCAGGCGATCGCGCGCGCCGCGCGCGCGCGCACACACACACACACACACACACATCTTCTCTCTCACGCACAGGCCCCTCCTCTACTTCATCATCAAACCCCCTTTTCTTCGGAGAAAGCAGCGACAGCCGCCCAAGCGGGCGGGGGTGGCGGGCGGAGACGGACTGAGCCGCCGTCCTCCTCCTCCTCCTCCCCCTCCCCTCCCCTCCCCTCTCCTCCCCTCCCGCTCGTCCCTTGCCTTGCCTTTCCGGGCGCCGCCCCACCCCGCTAGCCTCTAACCCCGCGCCCATCTACCTCGCAGGGAGATCCCAGCCAGGACCCGCCGCCCCTCCTCTCCGAGGATCGCAGGTTGGGATCCGCCGCCCTCCCTTCCTCGCTCCCTCGCTTTCCCGCTGCCCGGCGAGATCTCGTCCTCCTTCCGGCTGGGATCCCTTCATCACCTAGACGGCTGTCCCTCTTCCATCGCTCCCGCAGCCTTCCGGGCGGCTCTCCCTCGCCCGGGCTCTGCCCCCGGGATGGCTCCGCTTCTGGAAAAGCCTCGCTGATCTGCAGCTCTGCCTACCCCCGGCGCAGCCGTCTCTGGGGACACCGACAAGCCGCCCGCTGCTCGCCCGGAAGATCCAGCACCCTGGACAGCGCCCCAGGTAGGGATCCCGCGTCTTCTGGCCTACCGTGGGAAGGCGCGGCGAGCGGCACTAGCAAGCCTTTGTCTGATCCTTCCCTTCGCCCTTTGGTGGGACAGGAGATTCGTAGCGCTGGAAGGGGGACCTGGGAAAAGGCGATTCCGGGACAATAAATGGAGAGGGGAGCAGGCAGCGGGGGGCACTGGGAGGTGGGAAGGATGGTGGGGCCACTGTAGCGTGCGACTATCAGGGTATCAGTCACCAATGCTCGCTCGGTGGCAGAGTGCCAGCGCCATCCCTCGGGTACAGGGCAGCAATTTACAGAGCGGGTGCTTTGTAGCAAGGCTTGGATTTACGCCTGGTGCCAACTGGGTTGATTTATGCCTGTCCCCAGAGTCAGGCCATGGAGACAGCTCAATCCGGAATGAAGACAGGACTTGCGCTCTGCATTTCCAGCATCCAGAAGGAACTTGAGAGAAGGAAGGGCTAAGGAGGTGCACTTTAGCGGGGAGGCAGGCCCAGCTGACATCTAGGCCTAGCAATTTCCCATGTGCTATCTTGCTCCTTCTGATACGTAGATCTTCCTCCAAATCTGCTCTGACCTCTGCCAGGCACATCCCTCCTCCTGTGTGCCTGCTTATTAGGGGTGCTAGCTTTGGCCCCCAGATGGCATGTTTGCCCAACCAACTAGCGCTCCCTATCATCCTGGGAAGTCTGTCTCTCTCTTTTTAAAGCATGACCTCTCTGCTCTTGTCACTAAACTTTTCCCAAGGCTTGTATGAAAATTCTGCTGTGGGACAGTTTCCTAACTCCCCTCTTCCACCCACAGCCATACTGGCCTGTATTAAGAGCATCTCCATGGATCCCATCCAGAATCATGTCCTCACAATGCCGGCTTTCTCCCTTGACTCCTGACGGCCGAGAGTTCTTTCCTGATTCAGTCTATGTTTAGGAAATCAGGGTAATGCGCACCTCAAGCCTTCAAGGCAGCTGCAAGCATGCCCCTAGGCAATGAACAGCCACCCTTCAGCAGCATGGAGCAAGCATTTACTCAGGGTAGCTGCAGCCTAAATCTAACCGTACCCTAAAGAGAGATGGCAAGCCCTGGGCTCCCCTGAGATTGTGGACGCAGTGCTGGGGGACCAACTCCAGACAGGAATTGAGGGACACAGAAAGGTTCTAGTCCGACTTTAAGCAGCATGGATGGAACAGAATATAGGCGCTGGAATGAAGTGAAATGCAAAAGGCATCCTGGCTGCCTCTCAAAAACAAATAGATTTTCAGGGCACACCCTTTTAAATCCTGCTTTGTCGGGACCAGGAAACATATTTTCTATATGTTACATGCTCACGCACATCCATATGCACATCGGTCTGGTCAAGGCCACGATGAGTTCCATAGAGCTGGCTATAATGAACCTCCTACTCTGTTCCCGCCTCTGAATCAACATTCACATGACATTTGCAAGCGTACACACAGAAAGTCCTGTCTTATGCTCCTAAGTGTTTTGGCGAGATCGTCACCTTCTACATTCTCAGGGAAGCCAAAGGCTCAAAGTTTTCCTTAGTGGCGCATCTGACACATTGAGCGACTACTGTTGCTGGCCTCATTCCACCATGGAGCTCTGGACACCCCGTATGCAGAGGTCTGCATAGGGGATGCCTACCTCCCTGCATTCAAACTGTCCCACTTTTTAAAAAACAAGCCACAGGCAGGGAGATTTGTGTGCTGATTTATTTTAAAGGTTTTATTCATTTAAAGAAGTCTGCAGTGTTACGCAGCAGGTTCTTACTGAAAAGTCCAACCTCTGTTTGCTGTGCTTCTGGGGCAGATCAGCAGTAACTGAGAAGGAGGACCGTGCCATAAGAAATAAAATACTGTGTTGTGGGAATGGCAAAGTGTGTGCCATTTTGGAAGAGAGCTCTCTGAAATAGGGGCTTTTGGCTGCAACCCAGTCAGCCGGCATGCACGCCCATGTTTTTTCCCCCCCTTAATACCTCTTTGTATATAAATATGGGCTTGTTTACAAATTGCATATGATGAAATGGAGTCTAATCCACCAAACCTTATGCTGCAACACATTTGTTAAACTTTAAAGTACCACAAGGCTCTCTTGGTTTTGCTGTGATAGACTAGCATGGCTCTCTCTCAAGAGAGAAATGGCTTTGCATATTCAGAGGTGCAGGAATAACCTGCATGATGTGAATCTAAGCCGCATGAAGATTTGCATTTTGGTGGGAGCCCCATGTTGGAAGGACTAGAGGACAGGGGTACAGTAAAGCCTGAATTTTACTCAACTGGACTCTTGGGCTCCCCAGCAAAAGGTCCCAGGATGGTCAGCTAGAGCGTGGCAACGGATGGGGAGTAAACAAACCAGCCAGGCGGGACCCTTTGCTCTCCGTCTCTCTCTTTTTAAACAATGAATCAAGGCTTATTCCCAAGATAATGTATTTAGCATCGAAGTAGCAGGAAGAAAAGATACATTTCTATTCCTGTCAGCATGATGGTGCCATAATTTTAAATGACTTTAAAATGCAAAACTGCATATGGCATGACTGAGGAGTTGCCTTTTGCTGGTTTGTGTAGAAGCCGTTGCAAAACATTGGCTGGCGGCAGAGGAAAACCGAGCTGTGTGCTTCATAACTGAAGTTGTACATCAAGGCCCTCTATCCTGCAGACTCCAGCAAGACCATTAAGCCCCAGGAATAAAATTCCCCAGCCACCCTGCTGCCATCGCAGACTAGGGCCTGTGTGTGTGAGATCCACGCCAGGAAGCTCTGCATTCAAATCTCTTCCCAGCTGCTAGCAAACCCCGTGGTTTTAGACAAATAACTCACTTCTCAGTTTCACTTTTGTAATATGGGGGTAACAACCACAACCACAACCATTTTATGGTAGTGAATTAAAATTGGCGCTTGTGGTCTGAAAGCCACTTCAACAAACCTTGGGATGACATAAGGAATGTATATGTTTGCATCCATACAGCTTAGGGCAAGAAAACTTGCAACCCCCAGATGTTGCAGACTTGCACTTTCCAGAGATCCCAGCTAACTCAGGTTAGCTTTCCCTGATAGAAACAGATACATATTGATGTCAATAAACAAGTAAAAATGCAAAGATAGAATCCCTTGAAATGCTACATTAACTATTATAGATTACAATGTACTACAACTCCATTGGTTTGATGCACCCAACCTGGTCCACCGGACTGTTCTGAAGAAGGAAAGTGGTGTGGACCGGGAAGCACTCTGCAGGCAGGAAAGTGTGACAGCAGCCTGATTAATATTAATGGGTGAACTAACCAAGGTGGCACAAGTAATGGAGAAGCTGGCAGATTGCATTTATTTATTTCCTGCAAAGTGCTGATTCCTTTGGTCTGTAAATAGATTCCGGAGCGGATGTTTCTGGGGCTCGGCCCCATCATTGCTGTCTCCTGGGGCCTCAAGGGTAAGAAACTGTCAGTGGCCGGGAGGCAGGAGGTGGGGTGGGGATGAGCGGGAGGTCCCTCCCAGCAATCCTGCTTGGAGGATGAGCAGGGAGCTTCCCTTCAGCCCTGGCTGTGCTTGTGGTGGCCTGAACAGGAAAGTCATTCTGGGCTTTGGCTTTGTGACTCCCGCCCATAGCAGAAGCCTGTGCATGGAAGTGGGGAGGGTGGGAGCATGGCCTTGGAAGGTGATGGAAGAGAAGAAGGGGCTGCTGGAAGGCTCCTGGTAGAAATCCCCTGCCTTGCTCAGGCCCAGTGACAGGAAGACTAGCTAGGCAACCAGCTTGGAAACTCTTGTCAGCTTCGATTAGCACCCAAATTAATTAACCCACTGGGAGAGGCAATGTCTGGGGAGGGGGGAGAGAAGAGCCCTCACATCATTTTGTTGATGTCCCACTTTGTCTCCCTTCCCACCAAAGGTACGCCTCCCCCCTGTTTGGCTCAGCCTCAGTCTGTGCCATGAACCCTTCACTTGTGGGTTGCTAAGTCATGTCTGATGGCTTAGTGTGGTCTGCTAACCCAGCCAGTTGTGATTTACCCCAAAGCCATCAACAAACCATGGCTTAACCCAGGGGGAAAATCTAGCCATACAGGTCCACCTCACCCCTAAAATTACAAGGAGATCTCCACGAG